>NW_025746276.1:90000-100000 GCF_021184085.1 Oncorhynchus gorbuscha
ACCATTTTCCGTTCCAATTTTCTAGAAGCTTGCTTCAGGACTCGGGTATTTTCTGCATACCAGGCAGTTAGTGTCTTTGCGAGGTTAACTTTAGATCCTCGGTTAGGTGGTTATCTGATTTTTGTACTCCGACGTCCTTGGGTGGGTGGAGGGAGTCTGGAAGGGCATCTAGGAATTCTCAAGACAATCTTTGGGTTGTCTGAGAATTTATATTGTGGCTTATGATAGTCCTTGGTTGGGGTACAAGCGAAATATTTTGTTGCAAATGTAATAAGATGGTTGTCTGATAGTCCAGGATAATGCTGAATCAGGAAAGTTACGACTGGGGTTGGATTGAAAACCTACAGGAGGGTATCACTCCAGGACCAGGGTTGGGAGAGAGCCCTGTCCTATCAGAAAGTTACGACTGGGGTTGGATTGTAAACCCACAGGAGGGTATCACTCCAGGACCAGGGTTGGGAGAGAGCCCTGTCCTATCAGAATGTTACGACTGGGTTGGATTGTAAACCTACAGGAGGGTATCACTCCAGGACCAGGGTTGGGAGAGAGCCCTGTCCTATCACTGGGTTGGATTGTAAACCTACAGGAGGGTATCACTCCAGGACCAGGGTTGGGGTGGATTGTAAACCTACAGGAGGGTATCACTCCAGGACCAGGGTTGGGAGAGAGCCCTGTCCTATCAGAATGTTACGACTGGGTTGGATTGTAAACCCACAGGAGGGTATCACTCCAGGACCAGGGTTGGGAGAGAGCCCTGTCCTATCAGAATGTTACGACTGGGGTTGGATTGTAAACCTACAGGAGGGTATCACTCCAGGACCAGGGTTGGGAGAGAGCCCTGTCCTATCAGAATGTTACGACTGGGTTGGATTGTAAATCTACAGGAGGGTATCACTCCAGGACCAGGGTTGGGAGAGAGCCATGTCCTATCAGATATCCGAGCAACATGTTTATCTAGCCTGCTAGCTAGCATAGTAGCTAATAACGCCACAGATAAAAGGGCTAGTTATCATAATCTTTGATAGTAACTAATATTGCTCGTTAGATTACACCACTACAGCCACGTTGATGTTAATTGGGGCCTGTTCATAGGGGTTTAAATATATATATTCAGGTAACTGCCGAAATAAAGGAAACACCAACATAAAGTGTTTTAATTGGGCGTTGGGCCACCACCAGGTACCACCCACCACCCACCACCCGCCAGCCTCCACCCACCACCACCCGCCACCCACCACCCACCACCCACCACCCACCACCACCCACCAGCCACCACCCACCACCCACCACCCACCAGCCACCACCCACCACCCACCCAGCCACCACCCACCACCCACCACCCACCAGCCACCACCCACCACCCACCACCCACCAGCCACCAGCCACCAGCCTCCAGAACACCTTCAAATGAGCCTTGGCAGAGATTCTATAAGTGTCTTACAGTCTTGTTAGAACACAGAGATGTTTAATTCTGCATTCTATCCTGTCTAGTCATTAGATTAGATGAGTGGTATGAGCAGTAAGACATCTCTTACAATCTTCTTAGAACACAGAGATGTTTAATTCTGCATTCTATCCTGTCTAGTCATTAGATTAGATGAGTGGTATCAGCAGTAAGACAAGATGTTTGATGCGGCATTCTATTGTTTACTCCTTTCATGTCTGTGGTAGTTTTGAGTAATGTATAGGATGTGTTTTCCAGACAGAACATAAATAGACGGTGAACTCATCGATGTGTCTGGAGGGTGAACTCATCCGTCTGTCTGTCTGTCTGTCTGTCTGTCTGTCTGTCTGTCTGTCTGTCTGTCTGTCTGTCTGTCTGTCTGTCTGTCTGTCTGTCTGTCTGTCTGTCTGTCTGTCTGTCTGTCTGTCTGTCTGTCTGTCTGTCTGTCTGTCTGTCTGTCTGTCTGTCTGTCTGTCTGTCTGTCTGTCTGTCTGTCTGTCTGTCTGTCTGTCTGTCTGTGTCTGTCTGTCTGTCTGTCTGTCTGTCTGTCTGTCTGTCTCCAGGGTCTGTGCCAGGGAGAGGGAGCCCCATGAACCATGCGACTGCCAGACATGGAAGATGTGGCTGGCTGAAGTTACTGAGATGAGACCCCAGGAATGTAAGCATCTCTACTATTAATGGATTATCGTTTTCTAAAGAAAAACCCAGTGTACTTCTTCATGTGTCGTTGTTGTGCATCTCTTGCTCTTTTTACCTCAGTCGACTGTTGATACCACTTCACCTATTAAATATGTCTTCTGTCCTTCATTACACATTACAACAATGTCTTTTGACAGAAGCAGAAATGTGCAATCGGTCACAGATGCTCTATTTACGGAAACCGATCAGTCACCCAAACGGCTTCCTACTGAGGGAGCCACAACCCTAAAAATGTTTGTTTCCTGTGTGATGATATGGGCACGTTTCCTTCAAAAATCATATCATCTCCCAAAACCAATCCAGCTGTATCCCAAGTCACTGTTGCTATGCTTGATATCTGTATCCCAAGTCACTGTTGCTAGGCTTGATATCTGTATCCCAAGTCACTGTTGCTAGGCTTGATATCTGTATCCCAAGTCACTGTTGCTAGGCTTGATATCTGTATCCCAAGTCACTGTTGCTAGGCTTGATATCTGCCATCCCAAGTCACTGTTGCTAGGCTTGATATCTGCCATCCCAAGTCACTGTTGCTAGGCTTGATATCTGCCATCCCAAGTCACTGTTGCTAGGCTTGATATCTGCCATCCATTGATGGACTGTTCAACTTCCTGGACTCCAATCCCATGTCTCAAATGGCACCCGATTCCCTTTATAGTACACTACTTGACTTGAGCCCTATATAGGGAATAGGGTGCAATTTGGGGCTCAGTCCTGCTCACCTCACCACTTCAGACGCTAGCTACAGACAACACCAGGTTTCAGACGCTAGCTACAGGCAACACCGGGTTTCAGACGCTAGCTACAGACAACACCAGGTTCAGGATGCTAGCTACAGACAACACCAGGTTCAGGATGCTAGCTACAGACAACACCAGGTTTCAGACGCTAGCTACAGGCAACACCAGGTTTCAGACGCTAGCTACAGACAACACCAGGTTCAGGATGCTAGCTACAGACAACACCAGGTTCAGGATGCTAGCTACAGGCAACACCAGGTTCAGGCAACACCAGGTTCAGGATGCTAGCTACAGGCAACACCAGGTTCAGGACGCTAGCTACAGGCAACACCAGGTTCAGGACGCTAGCTACAGGCAACACCAGGTTCAGGATGCTAGCTACAGGCAACACCAGGTTTCAGACGCTAGCTACAGACAACACCAGGTTTCAGACGCTAGCTACAGGCAACACCAGGTTTTAGACGCTAGCTACAGACAACACCAGGTTCAAGATGCTAGCTACAGGCAACACCAGGTTTCAGACGCTAGCTACAGGCAACACCAGGTTCAGGATGCTAGCTACAGGCAACACCAGGTTCAGGATGCTAGCTACAGGCAACACCAGGTTTCAGACGCTAGCTACAGACAACACCAGGTTTCAGACGCTAGCTACAGGCAACACCAGGTTCAGGCAACACCAGGTTTCAGACGCTAGCTACAGACAACACCAGGTTCAGGATGCTAGCTACAGGCAACACCAGGTTTCAGACGCTAGCTACAGACAACACCAGGTTTCAGACGCTAGCTACAGACAACACCAGGGTTCAGACGCTAGCTACAGACAACACCAGGTTTCAGACGCTAGCTACAGACAACACCAGGTTTCAGACGCTAGCTACAGACAACACCAGGTTTCAGACGCTATCTACAGACAACACCAGGTTTCAGACGCTATCTACAGACAACACCAGGGTTCAGACGCTAGCTACAGGCAACACCAGGTTTCAGACGCTAGCTACAGGCAACACCAGGTTCAGGACGCTAGCTACAGGCAACACCAGGTTTCAGACGCTATCTACAGACAACACCAGGGTTCAGACGCTAGCTACAGACAACACCAGGTTTCAGACGCTATCTACAGACAACACCAGGGTTCAGACGCTAGCTACAGGCAACACCAGGTTTCAGACGCTAGCTACAGGCAACACCAGGTTCAGGACGCTAGCTACAGGCAACACCAGGTTTCAGACGCTAGCTACAGGCAACACCAGGTTTCAGACGCTAGCTACAGACAACACCAGGTTTCAGACGCTAGCTACAGACAACACCAGGTTCAGGATGCTAGCTACAGGCAACACCATGTTTCAGACGCTAGCTACAGGCAACACCAGGTTCAGGACGCTAGCTACAGGCAACACCAGGTTTCAGACACTAGCTACAGACAACACCAGGTTCAGGATGCTAGCTACAGACAACACCAGGTTTCAGACGCTAGCTACAGACAACACCAGGTTCAGGATGCTAGCTACAGGCAACACCATGTTTCAGACGCTAGCTACAGGCAACACCAGGTTTCAGACGCTAGCTACAGGCAACACCAGGTTTCAGACGCTAGCTACAGGCAACACCAGGTTTCAGACGCTAGCTACAGGCAACACCAGGTTTCAGACGCTAGCTACAGGCAACACCAGGTTTCAGACGCTAGCTACAGGCAACACCAGGTTCAGGATGCTAGCTACAGGCAACACCAGGTTCAGGCAACACCAGGTTTCAGACAGGAATGAAAGGCGTTATCTGCCATCCATTGATGGACTGTTCAACTTCCTGGACTCCAATCCCGTGTCTCAAATGGCACCCGATTCCCTTTATAGTACACTACTTGACTTGAGCCCTATATAGGGAATAGGGTGCAATTTGGGGCTCAGTCCTGCTCACCTTACACCTCACCACTTCAGACGCTAGCTACAGACTACACCAGGTTTCAGACGCTAGCTACAGACAACACCAGGTTTCAGACGCTAGCTACAGACAACACCAGGTTTCAGACGCTAGCTACAGACAACACCAGGTTTCAGACGCTAGCTACAGACAACACCAGGTTTCAGACGCTAGCTACAGACAACACCAGGTTTCAGACGCTAGCTACAGACAACACCAGGTTTCAGACGCTATCTACAGACAACACCAGGGTTCAGACGCTAGCTACAGGCAACACCAGGTTTCAGACGCTAGCTACAGACAACACCAGGTTTCAGACGCTATCTACAGACAACACCAGGGTTCAGACGCTAGCTACAGGCAACACCAGGTTTCAGACGCTAGCTACAGGCAACACCAGGTTCAGGACGCTAGCTACAGGCAACACCAGGTTTCAGACGCTATCTACAGACAACACCAGGGTTCAGACGCTAGCTACAGACAACACCAGGTTTCAGACGCTAGCTACAGGCAACACCAGGTTCAGGACGCTAGCTACAGGCAACACCAGGTTTCAGACGCTATCTACAGACAACACCAGGGTTCAGACGCTAGCTACAGACAACACCAGGTTTCAGACGCTATCTACAGACAACACCAGGGTTCAGACGCTAGCTACAGGCAACACCAGGTTTCAGACGCTAGCTACAGGCAACACCAGGTTCAGGACGCTAGCTACAGGCAACACCAGGTTTCAGACGCTAGCTACAGGCAACACCAGGTTTCAGACGCTAGCTACAGACAACACCAGGTTTCAGACGCTAGCTACAGACAACACCAGGTTCAGGATGCTAGCTACAGGCAACACCATGTTTCAGACGCTAGCTACAGGCAACACCAGGTTCAGGACGCTAGCTACAGGCAACACCAGGTTTCAGACACTAGCTACAGACAACACCAGGTTCAGGATGCTAGCTACAGACAACACCAGGTTTCAGACGCTAGCTACAGACAACACCAGGTTCAGGATGCTAGCTACAGGCAACACCATGTTTCAGACGCTAGCTACAGGCAACACCAGGTTTCAGACGCTAGCTACAGGCAACACCAGGTTTCAGACGCTAGCTACAGGCAACACCAGGTTTCAGACGCTAGCTACAGGCAACACCAGGTTTCAGACGCTAGCTACAGGCAACACCAGGTTTCAGACGCTAGCTACAGGCAACACCAGGTTCAGGCAACACCAGGTTTCAGACAGGAATGAAAGGCGTTATCTGCCATCCATTGATGGACTGTTCAACTTCCTGGACTCCAATCCCGTGTCTCAAATGGCACCCGATTCCCTTTATAGTACACTACTTGACTTGAGCCCTATATAGGGAATAGGGTGCAATTTGGGGCTCAGTCCTGCTCACCTTACACCTCACCACTTCAGACGCTAGCTACAGACTACACCAGGTTTCAGACGCTAGCTACAGACAACACCAGGTTTCAGACGCTAGCTACAGACAACACCAGGTTTCAGACGCTAGCTACAGACAACACCAGGTTTCAGACGCTAGCTACAGACAACACCAGGTTTCAGACGCTAGCTACAGACAACACCAGGTTTCAGACGCTAGCTACAGACAACACCAGGTTCAGGATGCTAGCTACAGACAACACCAGGTTCAGGATGCTAGCTACAGGCAACACCAGGTTTCAGACGCTAGCTACAGGCAACACCAGGTTTCAGACGCTAGCTACAGACAACACCAGGTTTCAGACGCTAGCTACAGGCAACACCAGGTTCAGGATGCTAGCTACAGGCAACACCAGGTTTCAGACGCTAGCTACAGGCAACACCAGGTTTCAGACGCTAGCTACAGACAACACCAGGTTTCAGACGCTAGCTACAGGCAACACCAGGTTTCAGACGCTAGCTACAGACAACACCAGGTTTCAGACGCTAGCTACAGGCAACACCAGGTTTAGGCAACACCAGGTTTCAGACGCTAGCTACAGGCAACACCAGGTTTCAGACGCTAGCTACAGGCAACACCAGGTTTCAGGATGCTAGCTACAGACAACACCAGGTTTCAGGATGCTAGCTACAGACAACACCAGGTTCAGGATGCTAGCTACAGACAACACCAGGTTTCAGACGCTAGCTACAGGCAACACCAGGTTCAGGATGCTAGCTACAGGCAACACCAGGTTCAGGATGCTAGCTACAGGCAACACCAGGTTTCAGACGCTAGCTACAGGCAACACCAGGTTCAGGATGCTAGCTACAGGCAACACCAGGTTCAGGATGCTAGCTACAGGCAACACCAGGTTTCAGACGCTAGCTACAGACAACACCAGGTTTCAGACGCTAGCTACAGACAACACCAGGTTTCAGACGCTAGCTACAGACAACACCAGGTTCAGGACGTAGCTACAGACAACACCAGGTTTCAGGCAACACCAGGTTTCAGACGCTAGCTACAGACAACACCAGGTTCAGACGCTAGCTACAGACAACACCAGGTTTCAGACGCTAGCTACAGACAACACCAGGTTCAGGATGCTAGCTACAGACAACACCAGGTTCAGGATGCTAGCTACAGGCAACACCAGGTTTCAGACGCTAGCTACAGACAACACCAGGTTCAGGATGCTAGCTACAGGCAACACCAGGTTTCAGACGCTAGCTACAGACAACACCAGGTTTCAGACGCTAGCTACAGACAACACCAGGTTCAGGCAACACCAGGTTCAGACTCTAGCTACAGGCAACACCAGGTTCAGACAACACCAGGTTTCAGACGCTAGCTACAGACAACACCAGGTTTCAGACGCTAGCTACAGACAACACCAGGTTCAGGATGCTAGCTACAGGCAACACCAGGTTCAGGATGCTAGCTACAGGCAACACCAGGTTTCAGACGCTAGCTACAGACAACACCAGGTTCAGGATGCTAGCTACAGACAACACCAGGTTTCAGACGCTAGCTACAGACAACACCAGGTTCAGGATGCTAGCTACAGACAACACCAGGTTCAGGATGCTAGCTACAGGCAACACCAGGTTTCAGGCAGGAATGAAAGGCGTTATTGTTTTGCTTTGAAACCAGTTTCCCTGAGTGCTTTTTTTTCAGGTTTTAAAAGCTATCGCGGTTCCATTCTGTTCAGTCAGTGATTTGTCTCAAAAGTTACCCTATTCCCTACATAGGGCTCTGGTCAAAAGGAGTAGACTATGTGTCCTATTCGACTTGGTCAAAAGTAGTGTACTACATAGGGAATAGGGTGCCAATTAGGATGCCTTCCAGAGAATAAAGACGCAGTGTTTCAAAAGCAACGATTACCGTCAGGTTGTAATGGGCTATTAGAGAGAACACACACACACACACACACACACACACACACACACACACACACACACACACACACACACACACACACACACACACACACACACACACACACACACACACACACACACACACACACACACACACACACACACACACACACACACACACACACACACACTCTCTTTTCTCTCTCTCTTTTCTCTCTCTCTCACACACACACACACACACACACACTCTGTAGGTTGTAGGAAGACTCTCTGAATGCTGTGGAAGGAGTCATGTCCAGTTAGCTGTCTGTTGTGTTGTTGTTTTTCCTCCTGGGAAGTGGCTGGTGTGAGTGAAGCCTATGAAGATGCAGCCAACTGCTTGTGGTTACTGTCAAACGCCAAACCCTGCGCCAACTGCAAGTCTCCTATTCAGAAGAACGAAGGCTGCAACCACATGCAGTGTGCTAAGGTAGGTAGACCAACAGTGTCTTGGACATCGTATACCAAATGGCACCCTATTCCCTATATAGTGCACTGCTTTTGACCAGAGTCTATGGGGCCCTAGTCAGAAGTAGTGCACTAAATAGGGAACATGGAGCCATTTGGGAGGTAACCAGGATATCTATCTGAGGAATGTTATAATTAAGTAATAAGGCCTGAGGAGGTGTGGTATATGGCCAATATACCACGACTAAGGGCTGTTCTTAAGTACGATGCAATGTGGAGTGCTTGGACACAGCCCTTAGCTGTGGTATATTGGCCATATATCACTAACCCCCGAGGTGCCTTATTGCTTAATTATAAACTGGTTACCAACTTAATTAGAGCAGTAAAAATAAATGTTTTGTCATACCCGTGGTATACGGTCTGATGTAGAACGACCGTCAGCCAATCAGCATTCATGGCTGGAACCACCCAGTTTATAATGTTAGATACTCCAGGGAATGTATTTGAGGACCTAGAGTTATCTGGAAAATGTTGTTTTGTTATGGTCAGGGGAAAAGTAGGGCAAGTCTCTGATGGTGTGGAGCTCTACGAGTCTAATCACATTCAACCCTTCTGAAACTCGGATCTCTCTTCTGTGTACAGGGCTTTCTGAAAGTATTCAGGCCCCTTGACTTCTTCCACATTTTTTGTTACATTACAGCCTTATTCTAAAATGGATTATATTGATTTTTTCCCTCATCAATCTACACGCAATACCCCATAATGACATCACAATACCCCATAATGACATCACAATACCCCATAATGACATCACAATACCCCATAATGACATCACAATACCCCATAATTGACAAAGCAAAAAAAAAACAAGATTCTTCCTAGCGCTGGCCGCCCGGCCAAACTGAGGAATCAGGGGAGAAGGACCTTGGTCAGGGACGTGACCATGAACCCGATGGTCTCTCTGACAGGGCTCCAGAGTTCCTCTGTGGAGATGGGAGAATCTTCCAGAAGGACAACCATCTCTGCAGCACTCCACCAATCAGGCCTTTATGGTAGAGTGGCCAGATGGAAGCCACTCCTCAGTAAAAGGCACATCACAGCCAGCTTGGAGTTTGCCAAAAGGCACCTAAAGGACTCTCAGACCATGAGAAACAAGATTCTCTGGTCTGATGAAACGAAGATTGCTCTTTGGCCTGCATGCCAAGCATCATGTCTGGAGGAAACCTGGCACCATCCCTATGGTGAAGCATGGTGGTGGCAGCATCACGTCTGGAGGAAACCTGGCACCATCCCTATGGTGAAGCATGGTGGTGGCAGAATTATGCTGTGGGGATGTTTTACAGGGACTGGGAGACTAGACAGGATCGGGGGAAAGATGAACGGAGCAAAGTACAGAGAGATCCTTGAGGAAAACCTGCTCCAGAGCGTTCAGGACCTCAGACTAGGGCCAAG
>NW_025746276.1:105000-136433 GCF_021184085.1 Oncorhynchus gorbuscha
TGTACTTCTGCAGTTCACCTCTGTCCTGTGTTATATTGATGTCCTCCACTCACTAAGACCAGCCCTGCCAGGGAGAGATGAGAGACTGAGAGGCAATAAGAATCGGTTGTTTTGTCATTGCTGGCAGAGGACACTGTGGTTGGATGAATCGACAGCCTATCACCTATCCCCCATAGGCTCTGGTTAAAAGTAGTGCACTATATAGGGATTATGACACCCTATCACCTATCCCTCATAGGCTCTGGTTAAAAGTAGTGTACTATATAGAGATTATGACACCCTATCGCCTATCCCTCATAGGCTCTGGTTAAAAGTAGTGCACTATATAGGGATTATGACACCCTATCACCTATTCCTCATAGGCTCTGTTTAAAAGTAGTGCACTATATTGGGATTAGGATGCCGTTTGGGACTCTAGAGATTAGAGCAGGGTGGGGCCACATCAGGAAGACTAGAGCAGGGTGGGGGAATATTCTAGAGACAAGAATATAATTCATATGAATATACAGGTCCGTTATATAAATATATAGGTCTGTTATAATTCATATAAATATATAGGTCCGTTATAATTCATATAAATATATAGGTCCGTTATATAAATATATAGGTCCGTTATATAAATATATAGGTCCGTTATAATTCATATAAATATATAGGTAAAAATATATAGGTCCGTTATAATTCATCCGTTATAAATATAAATATATAGGTCCGTTATATAAATATATAGGTCCGTTATATAAATATATAGGTCCGTTATATAAATATATAGGTCTGCTATAATTATATAAATATATAGGTCCGTTATATAAATATAAATATATAAATATAGGTCTGTTATAATAAATATATAGGTCATATAAATATATAGGTCTGTTATATAAATATATAGGTCCGTTATATTATAAATATATAGGTCTGTTATATATAAATATATAGGTCTGTTAAATATATATAAATATATAGGTCTGTTATAATTCATATAAATATATAGGTCTGTTATAATTCATATAAATATATAGGTCTGTTATAATTCATAAAATATATAGGTCCGTTATATAAATATATAGGTCTTATATAAATATATAGTTATAATTCATATAAATATATAGGTCCGTTATTATTCATATAAATATATAGGTCCGTTATATAAAAATATATAGGTCCCGTTATATATATATAAATATAAATAGGTCTGTTATATAAATATAAATATATAGGTCCGTTATAATATAAATATATAGGTCTGTTATATAAATATATAGGTCCGTTATAATTCATATAAATATATAGGTCTGTTATAATTTATAATTCATATAAATATATAGGTCCGTTATATAAAAATATATAGGTCCGTTATATAAATATATAGGTCCGTTATATAAATATATAGGTCGTTATAAATAAATATATAGGTCCGTTATATATATAAATATATAGGTCCGTTATAATTCATATAAATATATAGGTCTTTTATAATTCATATAAATATATAGGTCCGTTATAATATATAAATATATAGGTCCGTTATATAAATATATAGGTCTGTTATAATTCATATAAATATATAGGTCTTTTATAATTCATATAAATATATAGGTCTGTTATATAAATATATAGGTCCGTTATATAAATATATAGGTCTGTTATATAAATATATAGGTCTGTATATTCATATAAATATATAGGTCTGTTATAATTCATATAAATATGTATCTGTTATATAAATATATAGGTCCGTTATATAAATATATAGGTCTGTTATAATTCATATAAATATATAGGTCTGTTATAATTCATATAAATATATAGGTCTGTTATAATTCATATAAATATATAGGTCCGTTATAATTCATATAAATATATAGGTCCGTTATATAAATATATAGGTCTGTTATAATTCATATAAATATATAGGTCCATTATAATTCATATAAATATATAGGTCCGTTATTATTCATATAAATATATAGGTCCGTTATATAAATATATAGGTCTGTTATATAAATATATAGGTCTGTTATTATTCATATAAATATATAGGTCCGTTATATAAATATATAGGTCCATTATATAAATATATAGGTCCGTTCTATAAATATATAGGTCTGTTATAATTCATATAAATATATAGGTCCGATATATAAATATATAGGTCTGTTATATAAATATATAGGTCTGTTATAATTCATATAAATATATAGGTCCGTTATATAAATATATAGGTCCGTTATATAAATATATAGGTCTGTTATAATTCATAGAAATATATAGGTCCGTTATAATTCATATAAATATATAGGTCCGTTATATAAATATATAGGTCCGTTATATAAATATATAGGTCCGTTATAATTCATATAAATATATAGGTCCGTTATATAAATATATAGGTCCGTTATAATTCATATAAATATATAGGTCCGTTATATAAATATATAGGTCCGTTATAATTCATATAAATATATAGGTCCGTTATATAAATATATAGGTCCGTTATATAAATATATAGGTCCGTTATAATTCATATAAATATATAGGTCTGTTATAATTCATATAAATATGTAGGTCTGTTATATAAATATATAGGTCCTTTATATAAATATATAGGTCTGTTATATAAATATATAGGTCTGTTATAATTCATATAAATATATAGGTCTGTTATAATTCATATAAATATATAGGTCCATTATATAAATATATAGGTCCGCTATACAAATATATAGGTCTGTTATAATTCATATAAATATATAGGTCCGTTATAATTCATATAAATATATAGGTCCGTTATAATTCATATAAATATATAGGTCTGTTATAATTCATATAAATATGTAGGTCTGTTATATACATATATAGGTCCGTTATATAAATATATAGGTACGTTATAATTCATATAAATATATAGGTCCGTTATATAAATATATCGGTCCATTATATAAATATATCGGTCCGTTATATAAATATATCGGTCCGTTATAATTCATATAAATATATAGGTCCGTTATATAAATATATAGGTCCGTTATATAAATATATAGGTCCGTTATATAAATATATAGGTCCGTTATATAAATATATAGGTCCGTTATATAAATATATAGGTCCGTTATAATTCATATAAATATATAGGTCCGTTATATAAATATATAGGTCCGTTATATAAATATATAGGTCCGTTATAATTCATATAAATATATAGGTCCGTTATAATTCATATAAATATATAGGTCGGTTATGTAAATATATAGGTCCGTTATATAAATATATAGGTCCGTTATAATTCATATAAATATATAGGTCCGTTATATAAATATATAGGTCCGTTATAATTCATATAAATATATAGGTCCGTTATAATTCATATAAATATATAGGTCCGTTATAATTCATATAAATATATAGGTCCGTTATATAAATATATAGGTCCACTATATAAATATATAGGTCCGTTATAATTCACATAAATATATAGGTCCGCTATATAAATATATACGTCCGTTATAATTCACATAAATATATAGATCCGTTATAATTCATATAAATATATAGGTCCGTTATATACATATATAGGCCCGTTATATAAATATATAGGTCCGTTATAATTCATATAAATATATAGGTCCGTTATAATTCATATAAATATATAGGTCTGTTATAATTCATATAAATATATAGGTCTGTTATAATTCATATAAATATATAGGTCTGTTATAATTCATATAAATATATAGGTCCGTTATATAAATATATAGGTCTGTTATAATTTATATAAATATATAGGTCCGTTATATAAATATATAGGTCCGTTATAATTCATATAAATATATAGGTCCATTATATAAATATATAGGTCCGCTATATAAATATATAGGTCTGTTATAATTCATATAAATATATAGGTCCGTTATAATTCATATAAATATATAGGTCCATTATATAAATATATAGGTCCGTTATATAAATATATAGGTCTGTTATAATTCATATAAATATATAGGTCCGTTATGTAAATATATAGGTCCGTTATATAAATATATAGGTCTGTTATAATTCATATAAATATATAGGTCCGTTATGTAAATATATAGGTCCGTTATAATTCATATAAATATATAGGACTGTTATAATTCATATAAATATATAGGTCTGTTATATAAATATATAGGTCCGTTATAATTCATATAAATATATAGGTCCGTTATATAAATATATAGGTCCGTTATATAAATATATAGGTCTATTATAATTCATATAAATATATAGGTCTGTTGTAATTCATATAAATATATAGGTCCGTTATATAAATATATAGGTCCGTTATAATTCATATAAATATATATTTGCTCTCAAGCTTAGCCTTTTGTTAACAACACTGTCATCTCAGATTTTCAAAATATGCTTCTCAACCATTGCAAAACAAGCATTTGTGTAACAGTATTGATGGCTAACGTACCATTTCTTTCAATGAGGAGACTCTGTTAAATAGCAAATGTTCTGTTTTTACAAAAAATATTATTATAAATATATATATATAATTTACTTAATATATATATATAATATATATATTAAGTCATTAAAACGCTAACTTTTTCCAAATTAACTCCATAATATCGACATAAACATGGCAAACCGATGTTTAGAATCAATCCTCAAGGTGTTTTTCACATATCTATCGACGATAAAATCAATCGTGGCAGTTTACTTTCTCTTCTGAAGAAATGGAACGCGCATGGACCTACAGATTACGCACACAGGACACCGGGCGGGACACCAGGTAAATGTAGTCTCTTATGGTCAATCTTCCAATGATATGCCTACAAACACGTCACAATGCTGCAGACACCTCGGGGAATAGACAGAAAGTGCAGGCTCATTCCTGGCGCATTCACAGCCATATAAGGAGACATTGGAACACAGCGCCTTCAGAATCTGGGGCATTTCCTGTATGAAACTTCTTCTTGGTTTCACCTGTTGCATTAGTTCTGGGGCGCGCACAGATAATATCTTTGCAGTTTTGGAGACGTCAGAGTTTTGTCTTTCCAAGGCTGTCAATTCCATGCATAGTCGAGCATCTTTTCGTCACAAAATATCGCGCTTAAAACGGGCACGTCTTTTTATCCAATAATGACATAGCGCACCCATAGATTGAAGAGGTTAAATGGGCTCGCGGGCCGTAGTTTACCCAACTCTGGACTAGAGGTAACACTCACTGTCTGACAGGGAACTATCAGGATACTGAGTTTAGAGACCAGTGGTAACAGGGAACTATCAGGATACTGAGATTAGAGACCAGTGGTAACAGGGAACTATCAGGATACTGAGATTAGAGACCAGAGGTAACAGGGAACTATCAGGATACTGAGTTTAGAGACCAGTGGTAACAGGGAACTATCAGGATACTGAGTTTAGAGACCAGTGGTAACAGGGAACTATCAGGATACTGAGTTTAGAGACCAGAGGTAACAGGGAACTATCAGGATACTGAGTTTAGAGACCAGAGGTAACAGGGAACTATCAGGATACTGAGTTTAGAGACCAGAGGTAACAGGGAACTATCAGGATACTGAGCTTAGAGACCAGTGGTAACAGGGAACTATCAGGATACTGAGTTTAGACACCAGAGGTAACAGGGAACTATCAGGATACTGAGTTTAGACACCTGAGGTAACAGGGAACTATCAGGATACTGAGTTTAGACACCAGTGGTAACAGGGAACTATCAGGATACTGAGTTTAGAGACCAGTGGTAACAGGGAACTATCAGGATACTGAGTTTAGAGACCAGTGGTAACAGGGAACTATCAGGATACTGAGTTTAGAGACCAGAGGTAACGGGAACTATCAGGATACTGAGTTTAGAGACCAGAGGTAACAGGGAACTATCAGGATACTGAGTTTAGACACCAGAGGTAACAGGGAACTATCAGGATACTGAGTTTAGAGACCAGTGGTAACAGGGAACTATCAGGATACTGAGTTTAGACACCAGTGGTAACAGGGAACTATCAGGATACTGAGTTTAGAGACCAGTGGTAACAGGGAACTATCAGGATACTGAGTTTAGAGACCAGAGGTAACGGGGAACTATCAGGATACTGAGTTTAGAGACCAGTGGTAACAGGGAACTATCAGGATACTGAGTTTAGAGACCAGAGGTAACGGGGAACTATCAGGATACTGAGTTTAGAGACCAGAGGTAACGGGGAACTATCAGGATACTGAGTTTAGAGACCAGAGGTAACGGGAACTATCAGGATACTGAGTTTAGAGACCAGAGGTAACAGGGAACTATCAGGATACTGAGTTTAGAGACCAGAGGTAACAGGGAACTATCAGGATACTGAGTTTAGAGACCAGAGGTAACAGGGAACTATCAGGATACTGAGTTTAGACACCAGAGGTAACAGCGTCTGTCTTCTTGTCATTGCAGGCTGAGAAGAAGCACAAGGGATTCCAGGAACTGGACCGCTTCATGCACTACTACACACGCTTCCAGAACCATGAACACAGCTACCAGGTAAGAACTGGACCCGCTTCCAGAACCATGAGCAGAGCTACCAGGTAAATACTGGACCTGCTTCCAGAACCATGAACACAGTTACCAGGTAAATACTGGACCTGCTTCCAGAACCATGAACACAGCTACCAGGTAAATACTGGACCCGCTTCCTGAACCATGAATACAGCTACCAGGTAAATACTGGACCTGCTTCCAGAACCATGAACACAGCTACCAGGTAAGAGCTGGACCTGCTTCCAGAACCATGAACACAGTTACCAGGTAAATACTGGACCTGCTTCCAGAACCATGAACACAGCTACCAGGTAAATACTGGACCCGCTTCCTGAACCATGAATACAGCTACCAGGTAAGAACTGGACCTGCTTCCAGAACCATGAAAACAGCTACCAGGTAAAAGGGGCTGTGATACATTTTGGTAACATCTGCCAGTTTGTATTAGGAAGTCCTGGTGTGGGACCTTACCTTGTCTGTCCTTCCATCTAGCTGGAGCAGCGCCTGTTGAAGACAGCCAAAGACAAGATGGAACAGCTGAGCAGAGCCTTGAGTGGACGTATGTGGATATTCACGTCATGTCAATGGTTTTTTTCATCGTTTTGTTTACGTTTTGTTTTGCAGACAACCATTTTCAAATAAATAGACCAACACACAGACTGAAATCAGTGGAGATGTATTAAAGACACTCTTAAAGTACTTGAAAATCTATCACTTTTCTCTTTTTCTCTTCTGAATGTGATATGATGAGTCGGTGTGTATGAGAGCGTGAGTAATCCTGATCCGTGATCTCTTCTTCTCTCTCAGGATCTCTTCTTCTCTCTCAGTAATCCTGATCCGTGATCTCTTCTTCTCTCTCAGGAGTAATCCTGATCTGATCCTTCTTCTCTCTCAGGAGTAATCCTGATCTCTTTCTTCTCTCTCAGGAGTAATCCTGATCCGTGATCTCTTCTTCTCTCTCAGGAGACGGAGGCCCACCTGACACTACGTTCATTGAAGATGCTGTACTGGAGTTGCTGAAGACGCGTCGCATCCTCAAGTGCTCTTACCCCTACGGCTTCTTCCTGGAGATCAAATCCACCAAGAAAGAGATTTTTGAACTTATGCAGGTACGGACGGATCTTAAGAGAGAGGATTATATAAAACATCTGAAATGTCTTGTCAAAAAACCTACTTCCTCTCAAACACTGAGGTTTTAAACCGACTTCCTCTCAAACACTGAGGTTTTAAAACGACTTCCTCTCAAACACTGAGGTTTTAAACCGACTTCCTCTTAAACACTGAGGTTTTAAACCGACTTCCTCTTAAACACTGAGGTTTTAAACCGACTTCCTCTTAAACACTGAGGTTTTAAACCGACTTCCTCTCAAACACTGAGGTTTTAAATGTACTTCCTCTCAAACACTGAGGTTTTAAACCGACTTCCTCTCAAACACTGAGGTTTTAAAACGACTTCCTCTTAAACACTGAGGTTTTAAATGTACTTCCTCTCAAACACTGAGGTTTTAAACCGACTTCCTCTCAAACACTGAGGTTTTAAATGTACTTCCTCTCAAACACTGAGGTTTTAAACCGACTTCCTCTCAAACACTGAGGTTTTAAACCGACTTCCTCTCAAACACTGAGGTTTTAAAACGACTTCCTCTTAAACACTGAGGTTTTAAATGTACTTCCTCTCAAACACTGAGGTTTTAAACCGACTTCCTCTTAAACACTGAGGTTTTAAACCGACTTCCTCTCAAACACTGAGGTTTTAAAACGACTTCCTCTCAAACACTGAGGTTTTAAAATAACAGATCTTGTTGTGAGGAACCCTTTTACTCTCTTCGTTAATAACTTCCTCACACGGCTGGCCTGTTCATTAGGCACGGTTAGGCATCCACCTATGGCGGCAGATTGAAGAGAGTCGGCCCTGCTTCCTCATGGTTTAAAACTATACAGCTAAGAGAAACTTTGTCCTCTACAGTTTATATACTTTTTGTTTGGCCTCTTCCTGTCTGTGTGTAGACTGACTTGGAGATGGTGACAGAGGACCTAGCTCAGAAAGTCAACCGTCCTTACCTCCGAACTCCCCGTCATAAGATCATCCGAGCGGCCTGTTTGGTGCAGCAGAAGAGACAGGAGTTCCTGGCCTCCGTCGCCCGGGGGGTGGCCCCCAGCGACTCCCCAGAGGCCCCTAGACGCAGGTGGGGGACCCCTCACAAACCCTTTCAATCCCCAAATCAATCAATTGCAGATGATTGTGTTTTCACTCGGGTTGTTTTCTCGTGCAGTTGCTCTGTTCTCTCTCTCTCTCTCTCTCTCTCTCTCTCTCTCTCTCTCTCTCTCTCTCTCTCTCTCTCTCTCTCTCTCTCTCTCTCTCTCTCTCTCTCTCTCTCTCTCTCTCTCTCTCTCTGTCTCTCTCTGTCTCTCTCTGTCTCTCTCTCTCTCTCTCTCTCTCTACTAATTTAAGTGTTTTAATAACATAACAGAATAGCTGCTATTTACATTGTACTTTTTGTATTTCTAGTTTTGGAGGTGGAACGTGGGACTGGGAGTATTTGGGCTTTGCATCTCCTGAGGTAAGTAAATATCTAGCTAGCTGTTGTAGTTCTGAATATCTAGCTAACTGTTGTAGTTCTGAATGTCTAGCTAACTGTTGTTGTAGTTCTGAATATCTAGCTAACTGTTGTTGTAGTTCTGAATATCTAGCTAGCTGTTGTAGTTCTGAATATCTAGCTAGCTGTTGTAGTTCTGAATATCTAGCTAGCTGTTGTAGTTCTGAATATCTAGCTATCTGTTGCAGTTCTGAATATCGAGCTAGCTGTTGCAGTTCTGAATATCTAGCTAACTGTTGTAGTTCTGAATGTCTAGCTAACTGTTGTTGTAGTTCTGAATATCTAGCTAACTGTTGTTGTAGTTCTGAATATCTAGCTAGCTGTTGTAGTTCTGAATATCTAGCTAGCTGTTGTAGTTCTGAATATCTAGCTAGCTGTTGTAGTTCTGAATATCTAGCTAACTGTTGTTGTAGTTCTGAATATCTAGCTAACTGTTGTTGTAGTTCTGAATATCTAGCTAACTGTTGTTGTAGTTCTGAATATCTAGCTAACTGTTGTTGTAGTTCTGAATATCTAGCTAACTGTTGTAGTTCTGAATATCTAGCTAAGTAGTTCTGAATATCTAGCTAGCTGTTGTAGTTCTGAATATCTAGCTAGCTGTTGTAGTTCTGAATATCTAGCTAACTGTTGTAGTTCTGAATATCTAGCTAGCTGTTGTAGTTCTGAATATCTAGCTAACTGTTGTTGTAGTTCTGAATATCTAGCTAACTGTTGTTGTAGTTCTGAATATCTAGCTAGCTGTTGTAGTTCTGAATATCTAGCTAGCTGTTGTAGTTCTGAATATCTAGCTAGCTGTTGTAGTTCTGAATATCTAGTTCTGAATATCTAGCTCACTGTTGTAGTTCTAGCTAGCTGTTGTAGTTCTGAATATCTAGCTAACTGTTGTTGTAGTTCTGAATATCTAGCTAGCTGTTGTAGTTCTGAATATCTAGCTAGCTGTTGTAGTTCTGAATATCTAGCTAACTGTTGTAGTTATTAATATCTAGCTAGCTGTTGTAGTTCTGAATATCTAGCTCACTGTTGTAGTTCTGAATATCTAGCTAACTGTTGTTGTAGTTCTGAATATCTAGCCAGCTATTGTAGTTCTGAATATCTAGCTATCTGTTGCAGTTCTGAATATCTAGCTATCTGTTGTAGTTCTGAATATCTAGCTAACTGTTGTAGTTCTGAATATCTAGCTAACTGTTGTAGTTAGTTCTGAATATCTAGCTAGCTGTTGTAGTTCTGAATATCTAGCTAACTGTTGTTGCAGTTCTGAATATCTAGCTAGCTGTTGTAGTTCTGAATATCTAGCTCAGCTGTTGTAGTTCTGTTGCTAGTTCTGAATATCTAGCTAACTGTTGTTGTAGTTCTGAATATCTAGCCAGCTATTGTAGTTCTGAATATCTAGCTATCTGTTGCAGTTCTGAATATCTAGCTATCTGTTGTAGTTCTGAATATCTAGCTAGCCGTTGCAGTTCTGAATATCTAGCTAGCTGTTGTAGTTCTGAATATCGAGCTAACTGTTGTAGTTATTCATATCTAGCTAGCTGTTGTAGTTCTGAATATCTAGCTAGCTGTTGTAGTTCTGAATATCTAGCTAGCTGTTGTAGTTCTGAATATCTAGCTATCTGTTGTAGTTCTGAATATCTAGCTATCTGTTGTAGTTCTGAATATCTAGCTAGCCGTTGCAGTTCTGAATATGTTTAAATCATGTGACTATTAGGAAGCTAATAGAGCTGCTACAGTTATAAATTGCACAATAATTATACATTCATGACTTTTTTAAAGGTATTGTTTTCTGTTTATTCAATGTGTGTGTGTGTGTGTGTGTACGGTATGACCTACGACCTGTGACCTGTGACGTCATGGTGTGTCATGTGGCTGACCCTACAGGAGTATGCAGAGTTTCAGTACCGGAGGAGACACCGGGATCGTCAGCAGAGGAGACAGAGAGGGGACATTCCCCATCTTGACGAGCATAGCGACAGCACTTTAGGTAATAATGAATCAATAACTAAAAGATACCTGGATAGATACTATAGCAGTGTTTTAGGCTAGCCGCTGTCTCAGTGCTTTAGACTAGCCATCACAGTTTCTACCTGGTATTTCTATAGGATATCCAGCTATGACTGAATGTGTTACCTGGTATCTGTCTACCTGGTATTTCTATAGGATATCCAGCTATGACTGAATGTGTTACCAGGTATCTGTCTACCTGGTATTACTATAGGATATCCAGCTATGACTGAATGTGTTACCAGGTATCTGTCTACCTGGTATTACTATAGGATATCCAGGTATCTGTCTACCTGGTATTTCTATAGGATATTCAGGTATCACCTGGTATTTCTATAGGATCTGTCTACCTGGTATTACTATAGGATCTGGTATCCAGTCTACCTGGTATTACCTATTTCTATAGGATATTCAGGTATCTGTCTACCTGGTATTACTATAGGATATCCAGGTATCTGTCTACCTGTATCTATCCAGGTATCTGTCTACCTGGTATTACTATAGGATATCCAGGTACCTGGTATTTCTGGATATGGTGTCTTGCTATTTCTAGGTATCTGTCTACCTGGTATTACTATAGGATATCCAGGTATCTGTCTACCTGGTATTTCTATAGGATATTCAGGTATCTGTCTACCTGGTATTACTATAGGATATCCAGGTATCTGTCTACCTGGTATTACTATAGGATATCCAGGTATCTGTCTACCTGGTATTACTATAGGATATCCAGGTATCTGTCTACCTGGTATTACTATAGGATATCCAGGATATCCAGGATATCCAGGTCTGTCTACCTGGTATTACTAGCTAGGATATCCAGGTATCTGTCTACCTGGTATTACTATAGGATATCCAGGTATCTGTCTACCTGGTATTACTATAGGATATCCAGCTATGACTGAATGTGTTTTCTAAAAGGCTGACGTGTTTCTCCATTAGTCCGTGTTTTCACTGACATGAATGACTTCTTTCCTGGAGAAAAAAAAGTAACAAAAGGATCTTATCTTTTCCTTTGGCTGGGAAGACCTTGAATAGTTTGAGCTGTGAGTTTGTCAGTGTGATTGTTCTGTAACGTTGACTGACTGACTGACTGGTTTCTTCTTCTTTTATTCATAAAACAGACACACAGGAAATGGGAGGTGGGCGAAGACCTGGTCCCCCCATGGTGAGTTCAGTGTGTTTTTCATGGCGTCTGTGTATTCGTCTCTACCTCTTATTTTGTATATATATATATATATATGAAGTTTAGACATGCCGATATAAAAATGGGTTTTATTTATTTATTTTATTTCTCACTTTTTATAACATTTTTCTTTACCGTTTTGTTTTCACAGAAATGTATTAAAAACATAAACACATCACCTGACTAGACATAAAAACATCACCTCACTAGACATAAAAACATCACCTCACTAGACATAAAAACATCACCTGACTAGACATAAAAACATCACCTCACTAGACATAAAAACATCACCTTACTAGACATAAAAACATCACCTCACTAGACATAAAAACATCACCTCACTAGACATAAAAACATCACCTGACTAGACATAAAAACATCACCTGACTAGACATAAAAACATCACCTCACTAGACATAAAAACATCACCTCACCATAAAAACATCACCTCACTAGACATAAAAACATCACCTCACTAGACATAAAAACATCACCTTACTAGACATAAAAACATCACCTGACTAGACATAAAAACATCACCTGACTAGACATAAACACATCACCTGACTAGACATAAAAACATCACCTGACTAGACATAAAAACATCACCTGACTAGACATAAAACATCACCTGACTAGACTTAAAACATCACCTCACTAGACATAAACACATCACCTCACTAGACATAAACACATCACCTGACTAGACATAAAAACATCACCTCACTAGACATAAACACATCACCTGACTAGACTTAAAAACATAAACACATCACCTGACTAGACTTAAAAACATCACCTGACTAGACTTAAAAACATCACCTGACTAGACATAAAAACATCACCTGACTAGACATAATCACATCACCTGACTAGACTTAAAAACATCACCTGACTAGACATAAAAACATCACCTGACTAGACTTAAAAACATCACCTGACTAGACATAAAAACATCACCACTGAACACATAGAGACATAAAAACATCACCTGACTAGACATAAAAACATCACCTGACTAGACATAAACACATCACCTGACTAGACATAAACACATCACCTGACTAGACATAAAAACATCACCTCACTAGACATAAACACATCACCTCACTAGACATAAAAACATCACCTGACTAGACTTAAAAACATCACCTGACTAGACATAAAACATCACCTCACTAGACATAAACACATCACCTGACTAGACATAAAACATCACCTCAGACCATCACCTGACTAGACATAAAAACATCACCTCACTAGACATAAACACATCACCTCAAGACATAAACATCACCTGACTAGACATAAAAACATCACCTCACTAGACATAAAACATCACCTGACTAGACTAGACATAAAACATCACCTCACTAGACATAAACACATCACCTGACTAGACATAAAAACATCACCTCACTAGACATAAAAACATCACCTCACTAGACATAAAAACATCACCTGACTAGACATAAAAACATCACCTGACTAGACATAAAACATCACCTGACTAGACATAAAACATCACCTGACTAGACATAAAACATCACCTCACTAGACATAAACACATCACCTCACTAGACATAAACCATCACCTGACTAGACATAAAAACATCACCTCACTAGACATAAACACATCACCTGACTAGACATAAAAACATCACCTCACTAGACATAAAAACATCACCTCACTAGACATAAACCCATCACCTCACTAGACATAAAAACATCACCTCACTAGACATAAAAACATCACCTCACTAGACATAATAACATCACCTGACTAGACATAAAAACATCACCTCACTAGACATAAAAACATCACCTGACTAGACATAAAAACATCACCTGACTAGACATAAAAACATCACCTGACTAGACATAAACACATCACCTCACTAGACATAAAAACATCACCTTACTAGACATAATCACATCACCTGACTAGACATAAAAACATCACCTTACTAGACATAAACACATCACCTGACTAGACATAAAAACATCACCTTACTAGACATAAAAACATCACCTGACTAGACATAAACACATCACCTGACTAGACATAAAAACATCACCTTACTAGACATAAACACATCACCTCACTAGACATAAAAACATCACCTGACTAGACATAAAAACATCACCTTACTAGACATAAAAACATCACCTGACTAGACATAAAAACATCACCTGACTAGACATAAAAACATCACCTGACTAGACATAAAAACATCACCTTACTAGACATAAAAACTTCACCTGACTAGACATAAAAACATCACCTCACTAGACATAAAACATCACCTCACTAGACATAAAAACATCACCTTACTAGACATAAAAACATCACCTGACTAGACATAAAAACATCACCTCACTAGACATAAAACATCACCTCACTAGACATAAAAACATCACCTCACTAGACATAAAAACATCACCTCACTAGACAAACACATCACCTCACTAGACATAAAAACATCACCTCACTAGACATAAAAACATCACCTCACTAGACATAACATCACCTTACTAGACATAAAAACATCACCTCACTAGACATAAAAACATCACCTCACTAGACATAAAAACATCACCTCACTAGACATAAACATCACCTCACTAGACATAAAAACATCACCTGACTAGACGTAAAAACATCACCTCACTAGACATAAACATCACCTCACTAGACATAAAAACATCACCTTACTAGACATAAAAACATCACCTTACTAGACATAACATTACCTGACTAGACATAAAAACATCAAATAGTCTTAAACAGACTAAATCTGTTGTATTCTACAAGGCCTTCGTCCCTTTCCACATGACCTTCTTCCCCCCCATCATTCTGTTTATGTGTTAACAGGGCTCATTGGACGAGGACGATCCCAACATCCTATTGGCTATCCAGCTGTCACTCCAAGAGTCTGGGTTGGCGACGGCCGGGGACACTCCAGAGTTGTTGTCCAATGAGGCGTCCCTGGGGGCCATCGGCACCTCCCTCCCGTCCAGACTGGACGCGGAGTCCCAGAGGGTGGAGGTGGGGCCCCGGGGAGCCGTCAGCAGCCAGCGGCTCTATGAAGGGGTTCCAGGGGTCTATGCGTTACACCACCACCACTCATCCCAGCAGCACTACAGCTACCACAATCTCAACCCGTTCAGGGAGCCTTCTTCAGGCCAGGCTCTGTTCTCATCCTCCAGTGGTACTACGGACTCCACTACCACCGCATCAACAGGGCTCCAGGACCCCTCACACCCAAACACCAACCTGCTGGGTAACATCATGGCCTGGTTCCATGACATGAACCTCAGAGCATCACCCTCATCCCCTCCACCACCACCACCACCACCTCAGACACAGACCTAGACTTCAACATGGCAGCACAGGCCACGGCCAACACGGCCTCCGAGGTGGAGGAGGAGGAGGTCCAAACTGACCTCCACCAGCCCCGTGCCAAGCCCCAGAAAGGTGAGGCCGAGCTGGGGGACGATGTGGACTGTTTCCCTTCCCTTCTCAGGGCCTGGAGGAGAAGGAGGCTGAGAGGGGGAGACCCACCCATCTAGACCTGACGGTGGGGTCAGAGGTCATGGCCCCGTCCTACATGGTGACTACCGGGACAGGGGACCGGGCCGGGGAGAGGATCGCTGGGGGTTACGTCGTTCACGTTGACACGCCCATGTGTGACTCTGTGACCTCTGACCTTCTGCCTAGCACCAGCTCTTCAGAATGGGAGGAGCAGATACACCTTGTCTGATTGGTGGGAAAAATAAAATCTTAAGTGGGGACGGAGGAGATACACCTGGTCTGATTTATGATTGGAGGAAAATTCCGAGTTGGTGGAGCAAATCCACTTGTTTATGACTCTGATTGGAGGAAACATATGAGATGGGAGGAGCAAAGTCTCCTGGTCTGATAGAAGACAGAAGCCTTCAGAGAGGTCAAACCACTGACATGCAGAGAGAGAGAGGACCAATCCTGACTGAGGGGGACATTACCAAGTAGCCAGTGATGGTGTTGTGGGGGGGAATTTAATCCTGACTTGATTGTACTGTTAGGAGGAGATATATGATGATGGAGTGTATTTCTCTTTCCAGTGTTTACAAGTACACGTCAAACACTTGATAGCTGGTCTATACTGGCATGAGATTCCCTCCCCCCGGGGTGAACAACGGGCGGAGGACTGGATGGACTCCTAAGAAGCGAGATGGAAGGTGTTTGACAGGGTGTTATTGGTATTATATTATTACCCACAATGGATATTTGCTGAAAAAAGAATGATGATCAAGTTGCTTCTCTCCGATGATCTGTTTTAGATTACAACATGAGGTGATTATACTGCATTATTATAGTGAATACATTTTGCAGGAGTTGTTGATCTGGTATTTTTTTTTGTTGATATTGATGATCCTATTCTTAAATGATTGCCGCTGAAATATACTGTATTGTGTTTGGACTTGGTTCTGAGGGAGGCTGTAGTCAGCTGTACAGGAGAGTTCTGTGGGAGGCTGTAGTAGGCTGTACAGGAGAGTTCTGAGGGAGGCTGTAATCAGCTGTACAGGAGAGTTCTGTGGGAGGCTGTAGTAGGCTGTACAGGAGAGTTCTGAGGGAGGCTGTAATCAGCTGTACAAGAGAGTTCTGAGGGAGGCTGTAATCAGCTGTACAGGAGAGTTCTGAGGGAGGCTGTAATCAGCTGTACAAGAGAGTTCTGAGGGAGGCTGTAATCAGCTGTACAGGAGAGTTCTGAGGGAGGCTGTAATCAGCTGTACAAGAGAGTTCTGAGGGAGGCTGTAATCAGCTGTACAGGAGAGTTCTGAGGGAGGCTGTAATCAGCTGTACAGGAGAGTTCTGAGGGAGGCTGTAATCAGCTGTACAGGAGAGTTCTGAGGGATGCTGTAGTCAGCTGTACAGGAGAGTTCTGAGGGAGGCTGTAATCAGCTGTACAGGAGAGTTCTGAGGGAGGCTGTAATCAGCTGTACAGGAGAGTTCTGAGGGAGGCTGTAATCAGCTGTACAGGAGAGTTCTGAGGGAGGCTGTAATCAGCTGTACAGAAGAGTTCTGAGGGAGGCTGTAATCAGCTGTACAGAAGAGTTCTGAGGGAGGCTGTAATCAGCTGTACAGAAGAGTTCTGAGGGAGGCTGTAATCAGCTGTACAGGAGAGTTCTGAGGGAGGTTGTAGTCAGCTGTACAGGAGAGTTCTGAGGGAGGCTGTAATCAGCTGTACAGGAGAGTTCTGAGGGAGGCTGTAATCAGCTGTACAGGAGAGTTCTGAGGAGGTTGTAGTCAGCTGTACAGGAGAGTTCTGAGGGAGGCAGCTGTAAGTCAGCTGTACAGGAGAGTTCTGAGGAGGCTGTAAGGAGAGTCAGCTGTACAGGAGAGTTCTGAGGGAGGCTGTAATCAGCTGTACAGAAGAGTTCTGAGGGAGGCTGTAATCAGCTGCCTGCTTCTAGTAGTATTATTATCCCAATATAACAGTGTACAGTCTGACTCAGCAGAAAAACCTAGCTATCAGTCCCGTCCAGATCTGCCTAATGTTTCTGTAAATTGTTAGGTGTCAAACACTGGCTAACAAAAGCACAGTTTGTAATCACTAAGTGGACTCCAAAACTAATTGTGCCTGCTTAGATCTATTCCATGTTGTTGTACTGAACCCATTAGAAGACTGTCTGACTGACAGCCTGATGTATGTCAAGTATTCATGAAGATGGACGAGGCTAGAACCTTATTAGAAGACTGAACCCATTAGAAGACTGTCATGAAGATGGACGAGGCTAGAACCCATTAGAAGACTGTCTTCATGAAGATGGACGAGGCTAGAACCCATTAGAAGACTGTCTTCATGAAGATGGACGAGGCTAGAACCCATTAGAAGACTGTCTTCATGAAGATGGACGAGGCTAGAACTCATTAGAAGACTGTCTTCATGAAGATGGACTGAGAAGATAGAACCCATTAGAAGACTTTCTTCATGAAGATGGACGAGGCTAGAACCCATTAGAAGACTGTCTTCATGAAGATGGACGAGGCTAGAACCCATTAGAAGACTGTCTTCATGAAGATGGACGAGGCTAGAACCCATTAGAAGACTGTCTTTAGAAGACTGTCTTCATGGACGAGGCTGAAGATGGACGAGGCTAGAACCCATTAGAAGACTGTCTTGGTGAAGATGGACGAGGCTAGAACCCATTAGAAGACTGTCTTCATGGACGAGGCTAGAACCCATTAGAAGACTGTCTTCATGGACGAGGCTAGAACCCATTAGAAGACTGTCTTAATGAAGATGGACGAGACTAGAACCCATTAGAAGACTGTTCTGAAGATGGACAGGCTAGAACCCATTAGAAGACTGGAAGATGGACGAGGCTAGAACCCATTAGAAGACTGTCTTCATGAAGATGGACGAGGCTAGAACCCATTAGAAGACTGTCTTGGTGAAGATGGACGAGGCTAGAACCCATTAGAAGACTGTCTTCATGAAGATGGACGAGGCTAGAACCCATTAGAAGACAGTCTTCATGAAGATGGACGAGGCTAGAACCCAATAGAAGACTGTCTTCGTGAAGATGGACGAGGCCAGAACCCATTAGAAGACTGTCTTCATGAAGATGGACGAGGCCAGAACCCATTAGAAGACTGTCTTGGTGAAGATGGACGAGGCTAGAACCCATTAGAAGACTGTCTTGGTGAAGATGGACGAGGCTAGAACCCATTAGAAGACTGTCTTCATGAAGATGACGTCTAGATTAGAAGACTGTCTTCATGAAGATGGACGAGGCTAGAACCCATTAGAAGACTGTCTTGGTGAAGATGGACGAGGCTAGAACCCGTTAGAAGACTGTCTTCATGGACAAGTCTAGAACCCATTAGAAGACTTTCTTCATGAAGATGGACGAGGCTAGAACCCATTAGAAGACTGTCTTCATGAAGATGGACGAGGCTAGAACCCATTAGAAGACTGTCTTCATGAAGATGGACGAGGCTAGAACCCATTAGAAGACTGTCTTCATGAAGATGGACGAGGCTAGAACCCATTAGAAGACTGTCTTCATGAAGATGGACGGGCTAGAACCCATTAGAAGACTGTCTTCATGAAGATGGACGAGGCTAGAACCCATTAGAAGACTGTCTTCATGAAGATGGACGAGGCTAGAACCCATTAGAAGACTGTCTTCATGAAGATGGACGAGGCTAGAACCCATTAGAAGACTGTCTTCATGAAGATGGACGAGGCTAGAACCCATTAGAAGACTGTCTTCATGAAGATGGACGAGGCTAGAACCCATTAGAAGACTGTCTTGGTGAAGATGGACGAGGCTAGAACCCATTAGAAGACTGTCTTCATGGACGAGGCTAGAACCTGTTAGAAGACTGTCTTCATGGACGAGGCTAGAACCCATTAGAAGACTGTCTTAATGAAGATGGACGAGACTAGAACCCATTAGAAGACTTTCTTCATGAAGATGGACGAGGCTAGAACCCATTAGAAGACTGTCTTCATGAAGATGGACGAGGCTAGAACCCATTAGAAGACTGTCTTCATGAAGATGGACGAGGCTAGAACCCATTAGAAGACTGTCTTCATGAAGATGGACGAGGCTAGAACCCGTTAGAAGACTGTCTTGGTGAAGATGGACGAGGCTAGAACCCATTAGAAGACTGTCTTCATGGACGAGGCTAGAACCTGTTAGAAGACTGTCTTCATGGACAAGTCTAGAACCCATTAGAAGACTTCTTATGAAGATGGACGAGGCTAGAACCCATTAGAAGACTGTCTTCATGAAGATGGACGAGGCTAGAACCCATTAGAAGACTGTCTTCATGAAGATGGACGAAGAACCCATTAGAAGACTGTCTTGGTGAAGATGGACGAGGCTAGAACCCATTAGAAGACTGTCTTCATGAAGATGGACGAGGCTAGAACCCATTAGAAGACTGTCTTCATGAAGATGGACGAGGCTAGAACCCAATAGAAGACTGTCTTGTGAAGATGGACGAGGCCAGAACCCATTAGAAGACTGTCTTCATGGATGGACCAGAACCCATTAGAAGACTGTCTTCATGAAGATGGACGAGGCCAGAACCCTTGGTGAAGATGGAGAAGACTGTCTTCATGGACAAGTCTAGAAGAAGACTGGACGAGGCTAGAACCCATTAGAAGACTGTCTTCATGAAGATGGACGAGGCTAGAACCCATTAGAAGACTGTCTTGGTGAAGATGGACGAGGCCAGAACCCATTAGAAGACTGTCTTGAAGATGGACGAGGCTAGAACCCATTAGGACTGTCTTGGTGAAGATGGACGAGGCTAGAACCCATTAGAAGACTGTCTTGGTGAAGATGGACGAGGCTAGAACCCATTAGAAGACTGTCTTGGTGAAGATGGACGAGGCTAGAACCCATTAGAAGACTGTCTTGGTGAAGATGGACGAGGCTAGAACCCATTAGAAGACTGTCTTGGTGAAGATGGACGAGGCTAGAACCCATTAGAAGACTGTCTTCATGAAGATGGACGAGGCTAGAACCCATTAGAAGACTGTCTTTGTGAAGATGGACGAGGAACCCATTAGAAGACTGTCTTCGTGAAGATGGACGAGGCCAGAACCCATTAGAAGACTGTCTTCATGAAGATGGACGAGGCTAGAACCCATTAGAAGACTGTCTTTGTGAAGATGGACGAGGCCAGAACCCATTAGGAGACTGTCTTCGTGAAGATGGACGAGGCTAGAACCCATTAGAAGACTGTCTTCATGAAGATGGACGAGGCTAGAACCCATTAGAAGACTGTCTTTGTGAAGATGGACGAGGCCAGTAGCCCTGATGGGACAATAGAGAGGAACAATCTGCTGCTGTTCACTCCAATAGGAAAACAACAGTAGGATTGTAATCAGATACGCTGTTAATGTTTATACCTAATAATGATGTCACTGGTTCATTCTGAACTATTATAGGGCTGCTTTCTCAGACGACCCCTTGGTCCTGGACTAAACATCACTTTCAATGGAGAATGTCTATTCACCACTGCCCTCTATCTAGCCCAGAACTGGTTTTAGGCCGAATGAGGAAACCGGACCGTTTTATAAAGATATATATATATAAACCTGTTATGAAAGTTTTAAGCCTTGATGGGACTCAGCAACTACAGTAGAGGGGTTCAATGTGTTGTAAAAAAAAATGGTTCTCTACGCAATTCATGACAGTGCCTTTATGTCAATCATTTTAAATGTATTACCACATTTTACAGAGGTCTTACAGTAAGTAATCGTGTGTAGCTACACTATATATACAAAAGTATGTGGACACCCCTTCAAATGAGTGGATTCGACTATTTCAGCCACATCTGTTGCCGACAGGTGTATAAAATTGAGCACGCCGCCATGCAATCTCCATAGACAAACACTGGTAGTAGAATGGCCTTAGTGAAGAGCTCAGTGACGTTCAACGTGGCACCGTCCCAGGATGCCACCTTTCCAACAAGTCAGTTTGTCAAATTTCTGTCCTGCTAAAGCTGCCCCCGGTCAACTGGAAGTCCTTTTATTGTGAAGTGGAAATGTCTAGGAGCAACAACGGCTCAGCCGCTAAGTGGTAGGCCACATAAGCTCACAGAACGGGACCACCTGAGTGCTGGAAGCGCTGGCACGTAACAATGGTCTGACCTCGGTTGCAACACTCACTATCGAGTTTCAAACTGCCTCTGGTAAGCAACGCCAGCACAAGAACTGTTCGTTGGGAGCTTCATGAAATGGGTTTCCGTGGCCCAGCAGCCGCACACAAGCCTAAGATCACCATGCGCAATGCCAAGCGTCGGCTGGAGGGGTGTAAAGCTCACCGCCATTGGACTCTGAGTAGTGGAACGCTGTCGCTGGAGTGATGAATCACGCTCACCATCTGGCAGTCCGACGGACGAATCTGGGTTGGCGGATGCCAGGAGAACGCTACCTGCCTGAATGCATAGTGCCAGCTGTAAAGTTTGGTGGAGGAGGAATAATGCTCTGGGGCTGTTTTTCATGGTTCGAGCTAGACCCCTTAGTTCCAGTGAAGGGAAATCTAAACTACAGCATACAATGACATTCTAAATGATTCTCTGCTTCCAACTTTGAGACAACTGTTTGGGGAAGGCCCTTTCCTGTTTCAGCATGACAATGCCCCTGTTCACAAAGCAAGGTCCATACGGAAATGGTTTGTCGAGATCGGTGTGGAAGAACTTGACTGACCTGCACAGAGCCCTGACCTCAACCCCATCGAAAAGCTTTGGGATGAATTGGAACGCTGACTGCGAGCCAGGAGGCCTAATCGCCCAACATCAATGCGCCGACCTCACTAATGCTCTTGTGACTGGATGGAAGAAAGTCCCCTCAGTAATGTTCCAACATCTAGTGGAAAGCCTTCCCAGAAGAGTGGAGGCTGTTATGGCAGCAATATTCCAACATCTAGTGGAAAGCCTTCCCAGAAGAGAGGAGGCTGTTATAGCAGCAATGTTCCAACATCTAGTGGAAAGCCTTCCTAGAAGAGTGGAGGCTGTTATAGCAGCAATGTTCCAACATCTAGTGGAAAGCTTTCCCAGAAGAGTGGAGGCTGTTATAGCAGCAATGTTCCAACATCTAGTGGAAAGCCTTCCCAGAAGAGTGGAGGCTGTTATAGCAGCAATGTTCCAACATCTAGTGGAAAGCCTTCCCAGAAGAGTGGAGGCTGTTATAGCAGCAAAAGGGGAGTGGAAACTCCCAGATTTAATACCCATGTTTTTTAGAATGAGATGTTGGAGTGCAGGTGTCCAGCAGCAATACTTTTGGTCATTTTAGTGTACAAACTACAAACACACGTTATAGAAATTCCACTCCAACACTAACACTTTAAACCTATACTTTTTTAGAATGAGATGTTGGATAAGGTGTCCTCATACTTTAGTGTCGTCATTTTAGTGTACAAACTACAAACACACGTTATAGAAATTCCACTCTGAACACTGAACATTGTCCAAACCTGATTTACTTTTGTTAAAAATACATTTTTATAATTGTAGCCTGTTCTTGGTGGACAGACATATCTGTGGGTTTTGGTGGGTTGTTCTTATATCATGTTTTATAAATTACATTTTGATTTTGTTCTGATGACATTGAATACTGTTTACTGGGTTTTATTTTGTTGCGGGTGGGTTGTTCTTGGATGGACAGACATATCTGTGGGTTTTGGAGGGTTGTTCTTGGATGGACAGACATATCTGTGGGTTTTGGAGGGTTGTTCTTGGATGGACAGACATATCTGTGGGTTTTGGTGGGTTGTTCTTGGATGGACAGACATGTCTGTGGGTTTTGGAGGGTTGTTCTTGGATGGACAGACATATCTGTGGGTTTTGGTGGGTTGTTCTTGGATGGACAGACATGTCTGTGGGTTTTGGTGGGTTGTTCTTGGATGGACAGACATGTCTGTGGGTTTTGGTGGGTTGTTCTTGGATGGACAGACATGTCTGTGGGTTTTGGTGGGTTGTTCTTGGATGGACAGACATATCTATGGGTTTGATAACTGATCTACAAGTTGATGATGAGTGTTTGACTTTTAGGGGGAAAAGTATTTATAAAATGTATCCTGGAGCAGAAAACAAAATGCAGGACAGTTGGGGGAAAAAAACAGACGTATTTATTTAAATTGAAAGTTTCTTATTACGATTTGAAAATAGATATCGAGATATACTGAATAACTAATTTTGAAAGATAAAAAACAAGTTGTATTGATTTGTTGCCTATATAAAGTATTAATGAATTATAAATTATATTGATTTTTCAACGTTAAAAACCTAGTGTGATTTGTATAGGAAGTCATTGATCTTTAGCCAAACCTAGTGTGATTTGTATAGGAAGTCATTGATCTTTAGCCAAACCTAGTGTGATTTGTATAGGAAGTCATTGATCTTTAGCCAAACCTAGTGTGATTTGTATAGGAAGTCATTGATCTTTAGCCAAACCTAGTGTGATTTGTATAGGAAGTCATTGATCTTTAGTGTGATTTGTATAGGAAGTCATTGATCAAAACCTAGTGTGATTTGTATAGGAAGTCATTGATCTTTAGCCAAACCTAGTGTGATTTGTATAGGAAGTCATTGATCTTTAGCCAAACCTAGTGTGATTTGTATAGGAAGTCATTGATCTTTAGCCAAACCTAGTGTGATTTGTATTGGATTTGTAGTCATTGAAGTCCGCTGAAGAAACTTATTGCATTGAAACGTGTCTTGCAAACGTGTGATTTGTATTGGAAGTCAAGCTGTGAGTGCCGCAAACGCTAAGCTGTGAGTGCCGTACGAAGCTGGTGAACTTGTGGGGACATCAGTCATGTAAATTGATTTGTCCTTGATGTAACAGTTTCAGCTGTGCATGAAATGAAATGAGTAAAACATGAAATGACATTTGAATTTGGATTTTCTTGGCATTTTACTTTTTTTTAAATATATACAATTTTAAAAAGGCAAATGTTGTTGGAAAGCCATTACATTTTTATTATAAAGCAACTAATCCTTGAAATACTATTTGCACTTTCATAGTCTATACCTTATACATTCCCTCTTGAAATGAAAAATAAATACTGTTTTGATGTGTGGCCAATAAACATTGAATTTTACTACTGGGTGGAATGTTTTTTTTTTTCCAATACAAAACATACAAATCTCTCAATCTTAACCAGTCCTTTCTATGGAGTTGTACCTTTTATATTTGCGTCATTTAGCAGACGTAATGTCATTTTTGTTAGAAAACATCTATATTTCTATCACCATCAGTGCTGTTTTCTATTGAGTTTTACTTCTTAGATTAATGTTATTTTTTATTATTATAAAACATTGAAAACAAAATGTTCAGCAACGCTTTCTATTATCTACATTCATACAGTCCCATCAAAGTATTTAAACCACTTTGACCTGTTCCACATTTTGTTGTTTCAGCCTGAATTCAAATGGATTAAATGTATTGTTTTTTTCTCACCCATCTATACACAATACCCCGTAATGACATCACAATACTCCCCGTAATGACATCACAATACCCCGTGATGACATCACAATACCCTGTAATGACATCACAATACCCCGTAATGACATCACAATACGCCACAATAACAAAGTGAAAACATGTTTTTAGATTTTTCTTTGCAAATTAATTGAAAATTAAAAACAGAAATATCTCATTTACACAAGTATTCACACCCCTAAATCAATACATGTTAGAATCCCCTTTGCCAGCGATTACAGCTGTGAGTCTTTCAGGGTCTCATGGTCAATTCGACGTCTGCTAATCAGGTTAACGCGGAGCTATTTGATGCGGTACGGAGCTCAATTTGGCCTCTACGTGCCTCCGGAGACTCCGCAATTGCGTCACACCATCCATAAGGCGCCACCGACCACATTGTCGGATCAAGCATATATTGTCTCTTAGTCTCTATAAGAGCTTTGCACACCTGGAATGGCAAGACAGCCATTTTGAAAGTCTTGCCATAGATTTTCAAGCTGATTTAAGTCAAAACTGTAACTAGGCCTCTCTGAACATTACATGTCGTCGTGGTAAGCAACTCCTGTGTAGATTTGGCCTTGTGTTTTAGGTTATTCTCCCATTGAAAGGTGTATTTGTCTCCCAGTGTCTTGGAAAGCAGACTGAACCAGGTTTTCCTCTAAGATTTTGCCTGTGTTTATCTCTATTCCATGTATCTTTATCCTAAAAAACTCCCTTGCCGTTGACAAGCATGCCCATAACATGATCAAATGTTGTTGATCCATCCCCAGTTTCTCTCCTATCACAGCCATTATATTCTGAACTGTTTTAATGTCACCATTGGCCTCGTGGTGAAATCCCCTGTGCGGTTTCCTTCCTCTCCGGCAACTGAGTTGGGAAGGATGTCTGTGTCTTTGTAGTGACTGGGTGTATTGATACACCATCCAAAGTGTCATTGATATCTTCACCATGCTCAAAGGGATATTCAATGTCAGCTTTTTTATTTTAATGTTTTTTTTAAACCATTTACCAATAGGTGCCTTTTCTTTGCAAGGCATTGGAGAACCTCCTGGTGTTTGTGGTTGAATCTGTGTTTAAAATTCACTGCTTGACTGAGGGACCTTTACAGATAATTGTTTGTGTGGGTTACAGGTAGTAATTCAAAAGTCCATGCAACTTAAGTGACTTGTTAAGCATATTTTCACTACTGAACTTAGGCTTGCCATAACAAGGGGGTTGAGATCCTTGATTAAAAACCTGCACCAGACCTCAGACTGGGGCGAAGGTTCACCTTCCATCAGGACTACGACCCTAAGCACACAGCCAAGACAACGCAGTAGTGGCTTCGGGACAAGTCTCTGAATGTCCTTGAGTGGCCCAGCCAGAGCCCGATCGAACATCTCTGGAGAGAACTGAAAATAGCTGAACAGCGAAGCTCCCCATCCAACCTGACAGAGCTTGAGAGGATCTGCAGAGAAGAATGGGAGAAACTCCGCAAATACAGGTGTGCCAAGCTTGTAGTGTCGTACCGAAGAAGCCTTGAGGCTGTAATCGTGCCAAAGGTGCTTCAACAAAACAATGAATTAAAGGGACTGAAAACTTATGCAAATGTGATATTTCAGTTTTTTTTTATAAATCTGTTTTTGCTTTGTCATTATGAGGTATTGTGTGTGTATATTCATTAAAAAACAAACAATTGAATCCATTTTTGAATAAGTCTGTGACCTAACAAAATGTGGATAAATTCAAAAGGTCTGAATACTTTCTGAATGCTCTGTATACGGCACAGCTGTCAATGATTTGGTCCTTAAATTAAACTAGTTCCTTTAACCAATGTTGGTCTTTAATGTAGGGCTGACAGACTAGTTCCTTAGACCAATGTTGGTCTTTAATGCAGGGCTGACAGACTAGTTCCTTAGACCAATGTTGGTCTTTAATGCAGGGCTGACAGACTAGTTCCTTAGACCAATGTTGGTCTTTAATGCAGGGGCTGACAGACTAGTTCCTTTAACCAATGCTGGTCTTTAATGCAGGGCTGACAGACTAGTTCCTTTAACCAATGCTGGTCTTTAATGTAGGGCTGACAGACTAGTTCCTTTAACCAATGCTGGTCTTTAATGCAGGGCTGACAGACTAGTTCCTTTAACCAATGCTGGTCTTTAATGCAGGGCTGACAGACTAGTTCCTTTAACCAATGCTGGTCTTTAATGCAGGGCTGACAGACTAGTTCCTTTAGACCAATGTTGGTCTTTAATGCAGGGCTGACAGACTAGTTCCTTAGACCAATGTTGGTCTTTAATGCAGGGCTGACAGACTAGTTCCTTTAGACCAATGTTGGTCTTTAATGCAGGGCTGACAGACTAGTTCCTTTAACCAATGTTATCTTTAATGCAGGGCTGACAGACTAGTTCCTTTAACCAATGCTGGTCTTTAATGCAGGGCTGACAGACTAGTTCCTTTAACCAATGTTGGTCTTTAATGCAGGGCTGACAGACTAGTTCCTTTAACCAATGTTGGTCTTTAATGCAGGGCTGACAGACTAGTTCCTTTAACCAATGTTGGTCTTTAATGCAGGGCTGACAGACTAGTTCCTTTAACCAATGTTGGTCTTTAATGCAGGGCTGACAGACTAGTTCCTTTAACCAATGCTGGTCTTTAATGCAGGGCTGACAGACTAGTTCCTTTAACCAATGTTGGTCTTTAATGCAGGGCTGACAGACTAGTTCCTTTAACCAATGTTGGTCTTTAATGCAGGGCTGACAGACTAGTTCCTTTTTAACCAATGCTGGTCTTTAATGCAGGGCTGACAGACTAGTTCCTTTAACCAATGCTGGTCTTTAATGCAGGGCTGACAGACTAGTTCCTTTAACCAATGTTGGTCTTAATGTAGGGCTGACAGACTAGTTCCTTAGACCAATGTTGGTCTTTAATGCAGGGCTGACAGACTAGTTACTTAGACCAATGTTGGTCTTTAATGCAGGGCTGACAGACTAGTTCCTTAGACCAATGTTGGTCTTTAATGCAGGGCTGACAGACTAGTTCCTTTAACCAATGCTGGTCTTTAATGCAGGGCTGACAGACTAGTTCCTTTAACCAATGCTGGTCTTTAATGTAGGGCTGACAGACTAGTTCCTTTAACCAATGCTGGTCTTTAATGCAGGGCTGACAGACTAGTTCCTTTAACCAATGCTGGTCTTTAATGCAGGGCTGACAGACTAGTTCCTTTAACCAATGCTGGTCTTTAATGCAGGGCTGACAGACTAGTTCCTTAGACCAATGATGGTCTTTAATGCAGGGCTGACAGACTAGTTCCTTAGACCAATGTTGGTCTTTAATGCAGGGCTGACAGACTAGTTCCTTTAACCAATGTTGGTCTTTAATGCAGGGCTGACAGACTAGTTCCTTTAACCAATGTTGGTCTTTAATGCAGGGCTGACAGACTAGTTCCTTTAACCAATGTTGGTCTTTAATGCAGGGCTGACAGACTAGTTCCTTTAACCAATGCTGGTCTTTAATGCAGGGCTGACAGACTAGTTCCTTTAACCAATGTTGGTCTTTAATGCAGGGCTGACAGACTAGTTCCTTTAACCAATGTTGGTCTTTAATGCAGGGCTGACAGACTAGTTCCTTTAACCAATGTTGGTCTTTAATGCAGGGCTGACAGACTAGTTCCTTAACCAATGTTGGTCTTTAATGCAGGGCTGACAGACTAGTTCCTTTAACCAATGTTGGTCTTTAATGCAGGGCTGACAGACTAGTTCCTTTAACCAATGTTGGTCTTTAATGCAGGGCTGACAGACTAGTTCCTTTAACCAATGTTGGTCTTTAATGCAGGGCTGACAGACTAGTTCCTTTAACCAATGCTGGTCTTTAATGCAGGGCTGACAGACTAGTTCCTTTAACCAATGCTGGTCTTTAAGGCAGGGCTGACAGACAAGTTTCTATAACTAATGTTGGTCTTTAATGCAGGGCTGACAGACAAGTTTCTATAACCAATGTTGGTCTTTAATGCAGGGCTGACAGACAAGTTTCTTTAACTAATGTTGGTCTTAATGCATGGCTGACAGACAAGTTCCTTTAACCAATGTTGGTCTTTAATGCATGGCTGACAGACAAGTTCCTTTAAACAATGTTGGTCTTCAATGCAGGGCTGACAGACAAGTTTCTTGCCTTTTCTCCCTTCCACTTGCCTCTTCCATTTGTTTTTGCGATAATGCTGCAATTAGTTGGTTGTAATTTTGGGTAGAGCAGACGTTTCCATATATTGTTGCGTGTGTGACATAACTCCACCATTCCTAATAATGATATCATTTACAAAGATTATACTGTTTCTAAAAATGTATTTCCAAAAGATGCCATTTTTTAAAGTCTATTTGAATTCAACCATAATATTTGTTGTAATATTTGTATTTCCAAAAGATGCCATTTTTCAAAGTCTATTTGAATTCAACCATAATATTTGTTGTAATATTTGTTCTATCTTTCTGGAGGATTAAACTGAAATTACAACTAACTTCATGAGGCTCTGAGGGATCCAAATTGTGGATTTAAATAGAAAACATGAATCGCTCAATGACACCTTTGTTTCTAATCCGAGGATTTCTAGCCCCTTGATCTTACTGGTGGATCTGATTTTTAATAGCTAACATTTCAATGGCCATAATAAATAGATATGCCGATAGTGGACAACCTTGTTTTCTCCCTTTGACAGTTAAATACTTTCTGGAGAAGTTGCCACATTTACTATTTTCCACACCTGGGGTGACTATACATAACTTTAACCTATTGTATAAGAGATTCTAAATTGAAATATTCCAGGCATTTATATATAAACTCCAGTTGTACTTTATCAAAAGGCTTTTCAAAATCAGCCATGAATACCAGGCCTGCTTCCAGATTTTCATAATGTTTTATTGTTTCCAGTACTTGTCTTATATTATCTCCAATGTATCGTCCATGTAAAAAACCTGTCTGATTAGGATGGAATGAATAATAGACAATACCTTTTTAAATGTTGCTTTTCATTTACATTTAATCAGTAAACATTGGGTATTGTGTGTAGGCCAGTGACATTAAATGACAATTTATCCATTTTAAATTCAGACTAACACAACAAATGTGGAAAAAGTCAAGGGGTGTGAATACTTTCTGAGGGTATTAAGTTGCATTACATGGAATGTCAATGGGGAAATTTATAATTCAGAGGACACTAAACATGGAAGTGCTTTCTTTCGCTGAATCTTGATGCTGATCCACTGTTGGGGCTAGGAACACAAGCATTTATGTTAAATAGGAACTACAAGCATTTCTATTGGGGGTTAGGAACACAAGCATTTCTATTGGGGCTAGAACACAAGCATTTCTGTTGTTGGAGCTAGGAACACAATCATTTCTATTGGGGCTAGGAACACAATCATTTCTATTGGGGCTAGGAACACAAGCATTTCTGTTGGGGCTAGGAACACAAGCATTGTTGGGGCTAGAACACAAGTATTTCTCATAAATAGAACACAAGCATTTCTGTTGGGGCTAGGGAACAATAAGCATTTCTGTTGGAGCTAGGAACACAAGTATTTCTGTTAAATGGGAACACAAGCATTTCTGTTGGGGCTAGGAACACAAGCATTTCTATTGGGGCTAGGAACACAAGCATTTCTATTGGGGCTAGGAACACAAGCATTTCTATTGGGGCTAGGAACACAAGCATTTCTGTTGGAGCTAGGAACACAAGCATTTCTGTTGGGGCTAGGAACACAAGCATTTCTATTGGGGCTAGGAACACAAGCATTTCTGTTGGGGCTAGGAACACAAGCATTTCTGTTGGAGCTAGGAACACAAGCATTTCTGTTGGAGCTAGGAACACAAGCATTTCTGTTGGGGCTAGGAACACAAGCATTTCTGTTGGGGCTAGGAACACAAGCATTTCTGTTGGGGCTAGGAACACAAGCATTTCTGTTGGGGCTAGGAACACAAGCATTTCTGTTGGGGCTAGGAACACAAGCATTTCTGTTGGGGCTAGGAACACAAGCATTTCTGTTGGGGCTAGGAACACAAGCATTTCTGTTGGGGCTAGGAACACAAGCATTTCTGTTGGGGCTAGGAACACAAGCATTTCTGTTGGGGCTAGGAACACAAGCATTTCTGTTGGGGCTAGG
>NW_025746277.1:0-22500 GCF_021184085.1 Oncorhynchus gorbuscha
ATAGAATATGATGGTATAGATTATGCTGGTATAGAATATGTTGGTATAGAATATGCTGGTATAGCATATGCTGGATGTAGATAATGCTGGAATATAATATGCTGGTATAGAATATGCTGGATGTACAGATTATGCTGGTATAGAATATGCTGGATATAGAATATGCTGGAATAGAATATGATGGAATAGAATGCTGGAATAGAATATGCTGGAATAGAATATGCTGGATGTTGATAATGCTGGTATAGAATATGCTGGTATAGAATATATTTGGATATAGAATATGCTGGATGTAGAATATGCTGGAAGATAGAATATGCTGGAATAGAATATGCTGGAATAGAATATGCTGGTATAGAATATGCTGGTATAGAATATGCTGGATGTAGATAATGCTGGAATAGAATATGCTGGAATAGAATATGCTGGATGTAGATAATGCTGAATAGAATATGCTGGTATAGAATATGCTGGTATAGAATATGCTGGATGTAGATAATGCTGGAATAGAGAATATGCTGGTATAGAATATGCTGGTATAGAATATGCTGGTATAGAATATGCTGGTATAGAATATGCTGGAATAGAATATGCTGGAATAGAATATGCTGGAATAGAGAATATGCTGGATGTAGAATATGCTGGAATAGAATATGCTGGAATAGAATATGCTGGAATAGAATATGCTGGATGTAGAATATGCTGGAATAGAATATGCTGGATGTAGAATATGTTGCATATAGATTATGCTGGTATAGAATATGTTGGTATAGAATATGATGGTATAGATTATGCTGGTATAGAATATGTTGGTATAGAATATGCTGGTATAGCATATGCTGGATGTAGATAATGCTGGAATAGAATATGCTGGTATAGAATATGCTGGATGTAGATTATGCTGGTATAGAATATGCTGGATATAGAATATGCTGGAATAGAATATGATGGAATAGAATATGCTGGAATAGAATATGCTGGAATAGAATATGCTGGATGTTGATAATGCTGGTATAGAATATGCTGGTATATAATATGTTGGATGTAGAATATGCTGGAATAGAATATGCTGGAATAGAATATGCTGGATGTAGAATATGCTGGAATAGAATATACTGGAATAGAATATGCTGGATGTAGATAATGCTGGTATAGAATATGTTGGATATAGAATATGTTGCATATAGAATATGATGGTATAGATTATGCTGGTATAGATTATGCTGGAATAGAATATGCTGGATATAGAATATGCTGGATGTAGAATATGCTGGAATAGAATATGCTGGAATAGAATATGCTGGATGTAGATAATGCTGGTATAGAATATGCTGGTATATAATATGTTGGATATAGAATATGCTGGAATAGAATATGATGGTATAGATTATGCTGGTATAGATTATGCTGGAATAGAATATGCTGGTATAGAATATGCTGGATGTAGAATATGCTGGAATAGAATATGCTGGAATAGAATATGCTGGAATAGAATATGCTGGATGTAGAATATGCTGGAATAGAATATGCTGGAATAGAATATGCTGGATGTAGAATATGCTGGATATAGAATATGCTGGATGTAGATAATGCTGGTATAGATTATGCTGGTATATAATATGTTGGATATAGAATATGTTGCATATAGAAATATGATGGTATAGATTATGCTGGTATAGATTATGCTGGATGTAGATTATGCTGGATGTAGATTATGCTGGTATAGAATATGCTGGATGTAGATTATGATGGTATAGATTATGCTGGTATAGATTATGCTGGATGTAGATTATGCTGGTATAGAATATGTTGCATATAGAATATGATGGTATAGATTATGCTGGTATAGATTATGCTGGAATAGAATATGCTGGATGTAGATTATGCTGATATAGAATATGCTGGATATAGAATATGTTGCATATAGAATATGCTGGTATAGAATATGCTGGTATAGAATATGCTGGTATAGAAAATGCTGGTATAGAATATGCTGGTGTAGAATATGTTGGATATAGAATATGCTGGTATAGAATATGCTGGTATAGAATATGCTGGTGTAGAATATGCTGGTATAGAATATGCTGGTATAGAATATGCTGGAATAGAATATGCTGGTATAGAATATGCTGGTATAGAATATGCTGGATGTAGATAATGCTGGTATAGAATATGCTGGTATAGAATATGCTGGTATAGAATATGCTGGATGTAGATAATGCTGGTATATAATATGCTGGAATAGAATATGCTGGTATAGAATATGCTGGTATAGAATATGCTGGTATATAATATGCTGGAATAGAATATGCTGGTATAGAATATGCTGGTATAGAATATGCTGGATGTAGAATATGCTGGTATAGAATATGCTGGTATAGAATATGCTGGTATAGAATATGCTGGTATAGAATATGATGGTATAGAATATGATGGTATAGAATATGCTGGTATAGAATATGCTGGATGTAGATAATGCTGGTATATAATATGCTGGAATAGAATATGCTGGTATAGAATATGCTGGTATAGAATATGCTGGTATATAATATGCTGGAATAGAATATGCTGGTATAGAATATGCTGGTATAGAATATGCTGGATGTAGAATATGCTGGTATAGAATATGCTGGTATAGATTATGCTGGTATAGAATATGCTGGTATAGAATATGCTGGTATATAATATGCTGGAATAGAATATGCTGGTATAGAATATGCTGGTATAGAATATGCTGGATGTAGAATATGCTGGTATAGAATATGATGGTATAGAATATGCTGGTATAGAATATGCTGGAATAGAATATGCTGGTGTAGAATATGCTGGTATAGAATATGATGGTATAGAATATGCTGGATGTAGATAATGCTGGTATAGAATATGCTGGTATAGAATATGCTGGTGTAGACCATGCTGGTATAGAATATGCTGGTATAGAATATGCTGGATGTAGAATATGCTGGATGTAGATAATGCTGGTATAGAATATGCTTGTATAGACCATGCTGGTATAGAATATGCTGGTATAGAATATGCTGGTACAGAGACAGTCACCCTTAAGTTTCCTTTGATAAACAATCTCCAATGGAAGAAAGTGCTTGAGTAGGTGCTTGGTGTAATTGATGGAGTCCGATGGGTTTTTAATGTAGCATGTTATGGTACTTTGGCTTTTATTATGCTACTTAATTGCTTTTTGTCCTTTGTTTTCTTTACAAAGCAGTCACCACACATTAAGCACCACTGTATCCAAGAAGCAAAGAGACGCCTGAACAACAAACATGAGTATCAATTGGACTGTATGAGCGGTAGGAAGGCCATTGGACTGTATGAGAGGCCATTGGACTGGAGGTAGGGCCATTGGACTGTATGAGAGGTAGGAAGGCCATTGGACTGTATGAGGAGTGGACTAGGTAAGGCCATTGGACTGTATGAGAGGTAGGAAGGCCATTGGACTGTATGAGAGGTAGGAGGCCATTGGACTGTATGAGGAGGTAGGAAGGCCATTGGACTGTGATAGGAGGAGGTGAGAGGTAGGAGGCCATTGGACTGTATGAGAGGTAGGAGGCCATTGGACTGTATGAGAGGTAGGAAGGCCATTGGACTGTATGAGAGGTAGGAGGCCATTGGACTGTATGAGAGGTAGGAGGCCATTGGACTGTATGAGAGGTAGGAGGCCATTGGACTGTATGAGAGGTAGGAGGCCATTGGACTGTATGAGAGGTAGGAGGCCATTGGACTGTATGAGAGGTAGGAAGGACATTGGACTGTATGAGAGGTAGGAAGGACATTGGACTGTATGAGAGGTAGGAAGGACATTGGACTGTATGAGAGGTAGGAAGGCCATTGGACTGTATGAGAGGTAGGAAGGACATTGGACTGTATGAGAGGTAGGAAGGACATTGCTTTCAGATAATGAAAGGAAAATATATACAGGTGATGATTTGTATTTACTGTGATATATATATATATATATTTTTTAAATTGATTTAACCTTTATTTAACTAGAATTAATTCTCATTTAAAATGACGGCCTACCAAAAGGCAAAAGGCCTCCTGCGGGGACGGGAGCCTGGGATAAAAAAAGAAAAGAAAAATATATAGGACAAAACACACATCACGACAAGAGAGACAACACAACACAGCATAAAGAGAGACCTAAGACAACAACATAGCATGGCAGCAGCACATGACAACACAGCATGTTAGCAACACAAAACTACACAAAGAGAGACCTAAGACAACAACATAGCATGGCAGCAGCACATGACAACACAGCATGTTAGCAACACAACATGACAACAACATGGTAGCACCACAACATGACAACAACATGGTAGCAACACAACATGGTAGCACCACAACATGACAACACAGCATGGCAGCAGCACATGACAACACAGCATGTTAGCAACTCAACATGACAACAACATGGTAGCACCACAACATGACAACAACATGGTAGCACCACAACATGACAACATAGCATGGCAGCAGCACATGACAACACAGCATGTTAGCAACACAACATGACAACAACATGGTAGCAACACAACATGACAACAACATGGTAGCACCACAACATGGTAGCACCACAACATGACAACAACATGGTAGCACCACAACATGACAACAACATGGTAGCACCACAACATGGTAGCACCACAACATGACAACACAGCATGGCAGCAGCACATGACAACACAGCATGTTAGCAACACAACATGACAACAACATGGTAGCACCACAACATGACAACACAGCATGGCAGCAGCACATGACAACACAGCATGTTAGCAACACAACATCAAAACAACATGGTAGCAACACAACATGACAACAACATGGTAGCAACACAACATGACAACAACATGGTAGCAACACAACATGACAACAACATGGTAGCAGCACAACATGGTAGCAACACAACATGACAACAACATAGCATGGCAGCAGCACATGACAACACAGCATGTTAGCAACACAACACTACACAAAGAGAGACCTAAGACGACAACATAGCATGGCAGCAGCACATGACAACACAGCATGTTAGCAACACAACATGAAAACAACATGGTAGCAACACAACATGGTAGCACCACAACATGGTAGCAGCACCACATGGTAGCACCACAACATGGTAGCAACACAACATGGTAGCACCACAACATGGTAGCACCACAACATGGTAGCAACACAACATGGTAGCAACACAACATGGTAGCAGCACAACATGGTAGCAAGACAACATGGTAGAAACACAAAATGACAGCAGTACAACATGGTAGCAGCACAACATGGTAGCAGCACAACATGGTAGCAGAACAAACCATGGCACAAACATTATTGGGCACAGACAACAGCACAAAGGGCAAGAAGCTAGAGACAACAATATATCACGCAAATCAGCCACAACTGTCAGTAAGAGTGTCCATGATTGAGTCTTTGAATGAATCAGTAATTTAACAATGTCGTTGAAACAATGTATTTAAACGACATGTCTGTGCTCTGTGAGATAAAACACATACAGTAACAATGTTGTCAAAATCACATTTGACAAAAGCAGAAGGTAATGGGATCCTGAGTGGCGCTGCGGTCTAATACACTGCTCCAGGCTACTCGACTACTCCTTCTCCTAACACCATAGAACATCACCCCTATAGAACATCACCCCTATAGAACATCAACCCTATAGAACATCACCCCTATAGAATATCACTATAGAACATCACCCCTATATAACATCAACCATATAGAACATCACCCCTATAGAACATCACCCCTATAGAACAGCACCCCTATAGAACATCACCCCTATAGAACATCACCCCTATAGAACATCACCGATATAGAACAGCAACCCTATAGAACATCACCCCTATAGAATATCACTATAGAACATCACCCCTATATAACATCAACCATATAGAACATCACCCCTATAGAACATCACCCCTATAGAACAGCACCCCTATAGAACATCACCCCTATAGAACATCAGCCCTATAGAACATCACCCCTATAAAACATCACCCCTATAGAACATCAACCCTATAGAACATCACCCCTATAGAACATCATCACTATAGAACATCACCCCTATAGAACATCAACCCTATAGAACATCACTATAGAACATCACCCCAATAGAACATCAACCCCTACAGAACATCATCACTATAGAACATGAACACTATAGAACATCACCCCTATAGAACATCACCCCTGTAGAACATCAACCCTATAGAACATGAGCACTATAGAACATCACCCCTAGAACATCAACCCCATAGAACATCAACCCCTATAGAACATCAACCCCTATAGAACATCAACCCCATAGAACATCAACCCCTTAGAACATCAACCCCATAGAACATCAACCTCATAGAACATCAACCCTATAGAACATCAACCCCATAGAACATCAACCCTATAGAACATCACTATAGAACATCAACCCTATAGAACATCACTATAGAACATCAACCCATAGAACATCAACCCCATATAACATCAACCCTATAGAACATTACTGTAGAACATCACCCTTATAGAACATCACCCCTATAGAATATTAACCACATAGAACATCAACCCCATAGAACATCACTATAGAACATCAACCCCATAGAACATCACCCCTATAGAACATCAACCCCATAGAACATCAACCATATAGAACATCAACCCCATAGAACATCAACCCCATAGAACATCAACCCTACAGAACATTACTATAGAACATCACCCCTATAGAACATTAACCCTATAGAACATTACTATAGAATATCACCCCTATAGAACATCAACCCCTATAGAACATCATCACTATAGAACATGAACACTATAGAACATCAACCCTATAGAACATCAACCCTATAGAACATCATCACTATAGAACATGAACACTATAGAGCATCACCCCTATAGAACATCACCCCTATAGAACATCAACCCTATAGAACATGAACACTATAGAACATCACCCCTATAGAACATCATCCCCTATAGAACATCAACCCCTATAGAACATCAACCCCATAGAACATCAACCCCTTAGAACATCAACCCCATAGAACATCAACCTCATAGAACATCAACCCTATAGAACATCAACCCCATAGAACATCAACCCTATAGAACATCACTATAGAACATCACCCCTATAGAACATCACTATAGAACATCAACCCTATAGAACATCATCACTATAGAACATGAACACTATAGAACATCACCCCTATAGAACATCACCCCTATAGAACATCAACCCTATAGAACATCAACCCCATAGAACATCAACCCCATAGAACATCACTATAGAACATCACCCCTATAGAACATCACCCCTATAGAACATCACCCCTATAGAACATCAACCCTATAGAACATCATCACTATAGAACATGAACACTATAGAACATCAACCCTATAGAACATCAACCCCATAGAACATCAACCCCATAGAACATCACTATAGAACATCACCCCTATAGAACATCACCCCTATAGATTTACATCAGTCATTTAGCCCTATAGAACATCACCCTATATCAACATCATCACTATAGAACATGAACACTATAGAACATCAACCCCTATAGAACATCATCACTATAGAACATGAACACTATAGAAAATCACCCCTGTAGAACATCACCACTATAGAACATGAACACTATAGAACATCAACCCCTATAGAACATCATCACTATAGAACATGAACACTATAGAACATCAACCCTATAGAACATCAACCCTATATAACATCACCCCTATAGAACATCATCACTATAGAACATGAACACTATAGAACATCACCCCTATAGAACATCACCCCTATAGAACATCAACCCTATAGAACATCATCACTATAGAACATGAACACTATAGAACATCAACCCTATAGAACATCAACCCTATATAATAGCATCACTATAGAACATCACCCCTATAGAACATCAACCCCATAGAACATCAACCCCATAGAACATCAACCCCATAGAACATCAACCCCATAGAACATCACTATAGAACATCACCCCTATAGAACATCACCCCTATAGAACATCAACCCTATAGAACATCATCACTATAGAACATGAACACTATAGAACATCACCCCTATAGAACATCACCCCTATAGAACATCACCCCTGTAGAACATCAACCCTATAGAACATGAACACTATAGAACATCACCCCTATAGAACATCACCCCTATAGAACATCACCCCTATAGAACATGAACACTATAGAACATCACCCCTATAGAACATCACCCCTATAGAACATCATCACTATAGAACATGAACACTATAGAACATCACCCCTATAGAACATCACCCCTATAGAACATCAACCCTATAGAACATCATCACTATAGAACATGAACACTATAGAACATCAACCCTATAGAACATCAACCTTATATAACATCATCACTATAGAACATCACCCCTATAGAACATCAACCCCATAGAACATCAACCCCATAGAACATCACTATACAACATCACCCCTATAGAACATCACCCCTATAGAACATCACCCCTATAGAACATCAACCCTATAGAACATCATCACTATAGAACATGAACACTATAGAACATCAACCCTATAGAACATCAACCCTATATAACATCATCACTATAGAACATGAACACTATAGAACATCACCCCTATAGAACATCACCCCTATAGAACATCACCCCTATAGAACATCAACCCTATAGAACATCACCCCTATAGAACATCAACCCCATAGAACATCAACCCCATAGAACATCAACCCCATAGAACATCAACCCTATAGAACATCAACCCCATAGAACATCAACCCCATAGAACATCACTATAGAACATCACCCCTATATAACATCAACCATTTAGAACATCAACCCATAGAACATCAACCCCATAGAACATCACTATAGAACATCATCTATATAACATCAACCATTTAGAACATCAACCCTATAGAACAATACTATAGAACATCACCCTTATAGAACATCACCCCTATAGAACATCAACCACATAGAACATCAACCCCATAGAACATCACTATAGAACATCACCCCTATATAACATCAACCATATAGAACATCAACCCCATAGAACATCACTATAGAACATCAACCCCATAGAACATCACCCCTATAGAACATCAACCCCATAGAACATCAACCATATAGAACATCAACCCCATAGAACATCAACCCCATAGAACATCAACCCTATAGAACATTACTATAGAACATCACCCCTATAGAACATCACCCCTATAGAACATCAACCCTATAGAACGTCGACCCTATAGAACATCGCTATAGAACAACACTATAGAACATCGACCCTATAGAACATCAATCCTATAGAACATCAACCCTATAAAACATCACTATAGAACATCACTATAAAACATCACTATAGAACAGGGATGAGCATCTCTGATGGGGACAAAAATTCCCAGAACTCATCTTGAAGGTCTGCGTGACCACACCCATAGACAATGTTTACTACAAGTTTAGATAGCTGGGATGTTGACTGCAGGAATGTCTACCAGAGCTGTTGGACAATGTTTACTACAAGTTTAGATAGCTGGCATGTTGACTGCAGGAATGTTCACCAGAGCTGTTGCCAGATAATTGAATGTTCATTTCTCTACCATAAGCCGCCTCCAACTGGCCTCACAACCGCAAACCACGTGTATGGCCTTGTGTGGGCGAGCGGTTTGCTGATGTCAACATTATGAATAGAGTTAGCCTTGGTGTCGGTGGGGTTATGGTATGGGCAGGCAGGCATAAGCTATTGACAAAGAACACAATTGCATTTTATCGATGGCAATTTGAATGCAGAGATCGTGAGGCCCATTTTCATGCCATTCATCTGCCGCCTTCACCTCAAGTTTCAGCATGATAATGCACTGTCACATGTCGCAAGGATCTGTACACAATTCCTGGAAGCTGAAAATATCCCAATTCTTCCATGGCCTGCATACTCGCCAGACATGGCACCCATTGAGCATGTTTGGGATGCTCTGGATCGAAGTGTACGACAGAGTGTTCGAGTTCCCGCCAATATCCAGCAACTTCACACGGCCATTAAAGAGGAGTGGGACAACATTTAACAGGACGCAATCAACAGCCTGATCAACTCTATGTGAAGGAGATGTGTCACACTGCATGAGGCAAATGGTGGTCAAACCAGATACTGACTGGTTTTCTGATCCACGCCCCTACCTTTCTCTGGTATCTGTGACCAACAGATGCCAAATGAATTTGTTTAAACTGACAGATTTCCTGACATGAACTGTAACTCTCTGGATGTTCCTTCCTGTTCCATATTCTATCTAGAACCCTGGAACCTCCTCTACACTGTTAATGGAGTCTTTATCCAGGAGGACCTCCTCTACACTGTTAATGGAGTCTTTATCCAGGAGGAGCTCCTCTACACCACTAATGGAGTCTTTATCCAGGAGGACCTCCTCTACACTGTTAATGGAGTCTTTATCCAGGAGGAGCTCCTCTACACCACTAATGGAGTCTTTATCCAGGAGGACCTCCTCTACACTGTTAATGGAGTCTTTATCCAGGAGGACCTCCTCTACACTGTTAATGGAGTCTTTATCCAGGAGGACCTCCTCTACACACTAATGGAGTCTTTATCCAGGAGGACCTCTACACTGTTAATGGAGTCTTTATCCAGGAGGACCTCCTCTACACCACTAATGGAGTCTTTATCCAGGAGGACCTCTACACTGTTAATGGAGTCTTTATCCAGGAGGACCTCCTCTATACCACTAATGGAGTCTTTATCCAGGAGGACCTCTACACTGTTAATGGAGTCTTTATCCAGGAGGACCTCTTCTACACCACTAATGGAGTCTTTATCCAGGAGGACCTCCTCTACACCGTTAATGGAGTCTTTATCCAGGAGGACCTCCAGGAGACCGTTAATGGAGGTCTTTGTCCAGGAGGACCTCCATCTACACTGTTAATGGAGGCTTTATCCAGGAGGACTCCTCTACACTGTTAATGGAGTCTTTATCCAGGAGGACCTCCTCTATACTGTTAATGGAGTCTTTATCCAGGAGGACCTCCTCTACACTGTTAATGGAGTCTTTATCCAGGGGAGACTTTTGATTTCCTCCTGTGGTTTTCTATACTGTTAATGGAGTCTTTATCCAGGTTGGACCTCCTCTACACCGTTAATGGAGTCTTTATCCAGGAGGTGTGTGTACACCATTGTGTGTCTTTATCCAGGAGGACCTCTACACCACTAATGGAGTCTTTATGAGGTGTGTGTGTGTGTGTGTGTGTGGAGTCTTTATGTGTGGAGGACCTCCTCTGTTTTAATGGAGTCTTTATCCAAGGAGGACCTCCTCTACACCACAAATGGACTCTTTATCCAGGAGGACCTCCTCTTGACCACAAATGGAGTCTTTATCCAGGAGGACCTCCTCTACACTTTTAATAGTCTTTATCCAGGAGGACCTCCTCTGCACCACTAATGGAGTCTTTATCCAGGAGGACAGCAGGAGAGCTTAGACAGGGTGGTATTCCAGAGGATCCTATATGTGTCAGGCTTACACAGGAACAACGAGAGTGTAGGTAGGAGGGAGAGAGAGGGGAGGGAGGAGGGGGTGGATGAGAGGGGAGGGAGGAGGTGGGTGGAGGAGGAGAGGGGAGGGAGGAGGGTGGAGGAGAGGAGGGGAGGGAGGAGGGGGAGTAGAGGGAGACTTTTGCCATTTCTGTCTCTGTGGTTTTGTCACACCCGACTTAATGATGATTAATCAGCTACCTGGGTTGGCTAAGTATTTAGCGAGGATGTGTGTGTGTGTGTGTGTGAGAGAGCAATTGAGAGAGTAGTTGAAAGTGCGAGAGATGGAGGGAGAGACTTAGTGAGAGAAAGAGTGTGTGTCTGTGTGTGTGTGCAATGTGTGTGTGTGTTGTTTAACACTTTTAGTTTTGTTTCCCAAACCTTAAACCCTGTGTGTGTGTTTGAGGAACTCACTAAACACTTTGAAGTTTGATGTTTGAAATGAAGATTTGAGCAGTGAAAGAGATTCTGGGGTCTAATTCTGATGTGAGACTGTGAGAGATGATAGCAGTGTGTTGGACTGGTAGCACATGGTCTAATTCTGATGTGAGACTGAGAGAGATGATAGCAGTGTGAGAGAGAGTCTAAGATGTGAGAGAGTGAGAGATGAGAGAGAGACTGGTAGCACATGGTCTAATTCTGATGTGAGACTGTGAGAGATGATAGCAGTGTGTTGGACTGGTAGCACATGGTCTAATTCTGATGTGAGACTGTGAGAGATGATAGCAGTGTGTTGGACTGTAGCACATGGTCTAATCTGATGTGAGTTGTTGAGAGATTTAGCAGTGTGTTGGTACTGGTAAAGCACATGGTTAATGCTCTGATGTGAGACTGTGAGAGATGATAGCAGTGTGTTGGACTGGAAAGACACATGGATGGTCTAATTCTGATGTGAGACTGTGAGAGATGATAGCAGTGTGTTGGACTGGTAGCACATGGTCTAATTCTGATGTGAGACTGTGAGAGATGATAGCAGTGTGTTGACTGGTAGCACATGGTCTAATTCTGATGTGAGACTGTGAGAGATAGTAGCAGTGTGTTGAACTGTGTGTGGAAACTCACAGTGTGTTAACTGGAAACTCACTAACTGGGGCTTCCTGCTTTTGAAGTTGAAATGAACAACGCAGCGCAGGCAGAATCTAGGGCTGCGTTTGAGAGAGAGAGAGAGAGAGAGAGAGAGTGTGTGTGTGTGTGTGTGTGTGTGTGTGTGTGTGTGTGTGTGTGTGTGTGTGTGTGTGTGTGTGTGTGTGTGTGTGTGTGTGTGTGTGTGTGTGTGTGTGTGTGTGTGTGTGTGTGTGTGTGTGTGTGTGTGTGTGTGTGTGTGTGTGTGTGTGTGTGTGGAGCCGTTCTGCTCCTGGCTACTCGACTGCTCCTCCTCCCTAATGGTTTATTCACTGTGTAAATGCTAAAAATATCACTGACAAATCACTAATTTCCACCGCTAAAAAACCCTGTTACTTTTGGATAGAAATTGTCTCAGCAAACACTGCTGACACAAAGACTGAAGCCAAAAAACACTTTTAATAATAAAAGACAATTCTCGTTTTGAAGAAAAAATAACACCAAAACCACAGGAGACACAGAACTCATCTTAACATACAATATTTCAGAAGATGCACTTAGAAGTCTTCTGTTTCGACTTCCAAAACATTTCTCCTTCTCCGTCATGGTTTTAGTTTGCTGCACGTGTATTAGGATGTTATTCAGTATAATATAATATAAAGTGGAAGGTGTCTGCTGGTTTCAGATGCTACACACAATCTCTATAAAATACACACAGAACAGGTTTCAAAACGTTCTACTACCAAAATACTGTTCCCCCTCTTTTCTTTTCAGTTTGCTTCACTTTTATTGTGCAGGAGTTCTATGGAGATCTATTGCGTTCTATGGAGTTCTATGGAGTTCTATGGAGTTCTATTGAGTTCTATGGAGTTCTATGGAGATCTATGGAGTTCTATGGAGTTCTATTGAGTTCTATGGAGTTCTATTGAGTTATTTTGAGTTCTATGGAGATCTATGGAGTTCTATGGAGTTCTATGGAGCTGTATTGAGTTCTATTGAGTTCTATTGAGCTCTATTGAAGCCTATGGAGTTCTATGGAGCTCTATTGAGTTCTATTGAGTTCTATTGAGTTCTATTGAGCTCTGTTGAGTTCTATTGTGTTCTATGGAGTTCTATGGAGCTCTATTGAGTTCTATTGAGTTCTATGGAGTTCTAAATCAAGTCAAATCAAATGTATTTGTCACATACACATAGTTAGCAGATGTTAATGCGAGTGTAGCGAAATGCTTGTGCTTCTAGTTCCGACAATGCAGTAATAATCAACGGGTCATCTAACCTAACAATTCCAAAACTACTACCTCACACGTACATAAAGATATATGAATGAGTGATGGTACAGAACGGTATAGGCAAGATGCAGTAGATGATATCGAGTACAGTATATACATAAACATATGAGATGAATAATGTAGGGTATGTAAACATTATAATAATATATAATAATATAATAATATAATATAATAATAATAATATAATATATGCCATTTAGCAGACGCTTTTATCCAAAGCGACTTACAGTCATGTGTGCATACATTCTACGTATGGGTGGTCCCGGGGATCGAACCCACTACCCTGGCGTTACAAGCGCCATGCTCTACCAACTGAGCTACAGAAATGGATTATATAGAAATGGATTATATTAAGTAGCATAGTTTAAAGTGGCTAGTGATACATGTATTACATAAAGATGCAGTAGATGATATAGAGTACAGTATATACATATACATATGAGATGAGTAATGTAGGGTATGTAAACATTATATTAAGTAGCATTGTTTAAAGTGGCTCGTGATATATTTTACATCAATTTCCATAAATTCCCATTATTAAAGTGGCTGGAGTTGTGTCAGTGTGTTGGCAGCAGCCACTCAATGTTAGTGGCGGCTGTTTAACAGTCTGATGGCCTTGAGATAGAAGCTGTTTTTCAGTCTCTCGGTCCCTGCTTTAATGCACCTGTACTGACCTCACCTTCTGGATGATAGCGGGGTGAACAGGCAGTGGCTCGGGTGGTTGATGTCCTTGATGATCTTTATGGCCTTCCTGTGACATCGGGTGTCCTGGAGGGCAGGTAGTTTGCCCCCGGTGATGCGTTGTGCAGATCTCACTACCCTCTGGAGAGCCTTACGGTTGTGGGCGGAGCAGTTGCCGTACCAGGCGGTGATACAGCCCGCCAGGATGCTCTCGATTGTGCATCTGTAGAAGTTTGTGAGTGCTTTTGGTGACAAGCCGAATTTCTTCAGCCTCCTGAGGTTGAAGAGGCGCTGCTGCGCCTTCTTCACGACGCTGTCTGTGTGGGTGGACCAATTCAGTTTGTCCGTGATGTGTACGCCGAGGAACTTAAAACTTACTACCCTCTCCACTATTGTCCCATCGATGTGGATAGGGGGGGGTGTTCCCTCTGCTGTTTCCTGAAGTCAACAATCATCTTCTTTGTTTTGTTGACGTTGAGTGTGAGGTTTTTTTCCTGACACCACACTCCGAGGGCCCTCACCTCCGAGGGCCCTCACCTCCGAGGGCCCTCACCTCCGAGGGCCCTCACCCTCACCTTGAGTTCTATGGAGTTCTATGGAGTTCTATGGAGTTCTATGGAGTCCTATTGAGTTCTATTGGGTTATATTGAGTTATATTCAGGTATCTCGAGTCATATTGGGTTATATTGAGTTATATTGGGTTATAGTGAGTTATATTGGGTTAAATAGATTTATATTGAGTTATTTTTTGGGATATATTGAGTTATGTTGGGATATATTACCTTGTTAGCTATTGGTTCAACCTTGATTTAAATTGAATATATTACGCTGCCGTACAATTTGGATATATTGAGTTATATTGGGCAATTTCGGGTTATATTGAGCTACATCGGGTTATATTGGGTTATATTGGGTTATATCGGGTTATATCGGGTTATATTGAGTTTTTTTTTGACCTTTATTTGGGTTATAGGGGTTATATCGGGTTATATTGAGTTATAGAGTTATATTGAGTTATATTTTGTATTGGGTTATATTGGGTTAAAGTGGGTTAACTGCCTGTTCAGGGTTGCAGGGTTATAGATTTGTACCTTGTCAGTTCATTGGGTTGTTTGGGTTAACCTTCCGGTTATATTGAGTTAACGCTCTAACCATATTACGCTGTTGCCCCATATTGGGTTATATTGAGTTATATTGAGTTATATTGGGTTGTATTGGGTTATATTGGGTTATATTGGGTTATATTGGGTTGTATTGGGTTGTATTGGGTTATATTGGGTTGTATTGGGTTATAGTGAGTTATATTGGGTTGTATTGGGTTATATTGGGTTGTATTGGGTTATATCGAGTTATATTGAGTTATATTGGGTTGTATTGGGTTATATTGGGTTATATTGAGTTATAGTGAGTTATATTAGGTTGTATTGGGTTATATTGAGTTATATTGAGTTATATTGGGTTGTATTGGATTGTAGTTATATTGGGTTGTATTGGGTTATATTGGGTTATATTGGGTTGTATTGGGTTATATTGAGTTATAGTGAGTTATATTAGGTTGTATTGGGTTATATTGAGTTATAGTGAGTTATATTGGGTTGTATTGGGTTATATTGCGATATATTGGGTATAAAGTGGAAAGGGGTATTGCTGGTTTGCAATGGGATGGTACATATACCTCTCTCTCTGTCTGTGTCAGTCCCATATAAACCATGGCTCTAACCAGACCAGACATTTAGCGTCATTATCTCTTCTGCGTGTTAATATATAATAATAATAATATATGCCATTTAGCAGACGCTCCTTTATCCAAAGCGTGTTAAACTTACAGTCATGTGTGCATACATCTTCTACGTGTTAGGGTGGTCCCGGGAGAACCCATCTCCCCTGGCATTACAGGCTCCTAGCTCTACCAACTGACAGGCAGAAGCCCACCACGTGTTAAACAGGCTCCTAGCCCATCTCCACGCGTGTTAAACGGGCTCCTAGCCCATCTCCCCGCGTGTTAAACAGGCTCCTAGCCCATCTCCCCGCGTGTTAAACAGGCTCCTAGCCCATCTCCCCGTGTGTTAAACAGGCTCCTAGCCCATCTCCACGCGTGTTAAACGGGCTCCTAGCCCATCTCCCCGCGTGTTAAACAGGCTCCTAGCCCATCTCCCATCTCCCCGCGTGTTAAACGGGCTCCTAGCCCATCTCCCCGCGTGTTAAACAGGCTCCTAGCCCATCTCCCCGCATGTTAAACGGGCTCCTAGCCCATCTCCCCGCGTGTTAAACAGGCTCCTAGCCCATCTCCACGCGTGTTAAACGGGCTCCTAGCCCATCTCCCCGCGTGTTAAACGGGCTCCTAGCCCATCTCCCCGCGTGTTAAACGGGCTCCTAGCCCATCTCCACGCGTGTTAAACGGGCTCCTAGCCCATCTCCCCGCGTGTTAAACAGGCTCCTAGCCCATCTCCCGCGTGTTAAACGGGCTCCTAGCCCATCTCCCCGCGTGTTAAACGGGCTCCTAGCCCATCTCCCCGCGTGTTAAACAGGCTCCTAGCCATCTCTCACGCCAGGCTCCTAGCCCATCTCCACGCGTGTTAAATGGGCTCCTAGCCCATCTCCCCGTGTTAAACGGGCTCCTAGCCCATCTCCCCGCGTGTTAAACGGGCTCCTAGCCCATCTCCCGCGTGTTAAACGGGCTCCTAGCCCATCTCCCCGCGTGTTAAACGGGCTCCTAGCCCATCTCCCGCGTGTTAAACGGGCTCCTAGCCCATCTCCCCGCGTGTTAAACAGGCTCCTAGCCCATCTCCCGTGTGTTAAACGGGCTCCTAGCCCATCTCCCGCGTGTTAAACAGGCTCCTAGCCCATCTCCCCGCGTGTTAAACGGGCTCCTAGCCCATCTCCCCGCGTGTTAAACAGGCTCCTAGCCCATCTCCCGCGTGTTAAACAGGCTCCTAGCCCATCTCCCGCGTGTTAAACGGGCTCCTAGCCCATCTCCCCGCGTGTTAAACGGGCTCCTAGCCCATCTCCCCGCGTGTTAAACGGGCTCCTAGCCCATCTCCCTGCGTGTTAAACAGGCTCCTAGCCCATCTCCCCGCGTGCCCAAACGGGCTCCTAGCCCATCTCCCCGCGTGTTAAACGGGCTCCTAGCCCATCTCCCGCGTGTTAAACGGGCTCCTAGCCCATCTCCCCGCGTGTTAAACGGGCTCCTAGCCCATCTCCCGCGTGTTAAACGGGCTCCTAGCCCATCTCCACGTGTGTTAAACGGGCTCCTAGCCCATCTCCCCGCGTGTTAAACAGGCTCCTAGCCCATCTCCCCGCGTGTTAAACAGGCTCCTAGCCCATCTCCCCGCGTGTTAAACAGGCTCCTAGCCCATCTCCCGCGTGTTAAACAGGCTCCTAGCCCATCTCCCCGCGTGTTAAACGGGCTCCTAGCCCATCTCCCCGCGTGTTAAACGGGCTCCTAGCCCATCTCCCCGCGTGTTAAACAGGCTCCTAGCCCATCTCCCCGTGTTAGGCCCAGCCCATCTCCCCCGTGTTAAACAGGCTCCTAGCCCATCTCCCCGCTGTTAAACGGGCTCCTAGCCCATCTCCCCGTGTGTTAAACGGGCTCCTAGCCCATCTGCGTGTTAAACGGGCTCCTAGCCCATCTCCCCGCGTGTTAAAAGGCTCCTAGCCCATCTAGCGTGTTAAAAGGCTCCTAGCCCATCTCCCCGCGTGTTAAACAGGCTCCTAGCCCATCTCCCCGTGTGTTAAACGGGCTCCTAGCCCATCTCCCCGCGTGTTAAACGGGCTCCTAGCCCATCTCCCCGCGTGTTAAACGGGCTCCTAGCCCATCTCCACGCGTGTTAAACAGGCTCCTAGCCCATCTCCCCGTGTGTTAAACAGGCTCCTAGCCCATCTCCCCGTGTGTTAAACAGGCTCCTAGCCCATCTCCTCTCCTCCCCAGGACCATCTACGCTGTTCGTAATGCTGTGTATGGTTTTGCTATGACAACTGGGAAGGGCATAGCAAAGAATACATCACAGGATTATTCCCTAATGGATGCATCCAAAATGGAACCCTATTCCCTATATAGTGCACTACTTTTAACCACAGTCAATGCACCCTATTCCCTATATAGTGCACTACTTTTGACCACAGTCAATGCACCCTATTTCCTATATTGTGCACTACTTTAGACCAGAGCCCTATGGCACCCTGTTCCCTATATAGTGCACTACTTTTGACCACAGTCAATGCACCCTATTCCCTATATAGTGCACTACTTTTGACCACAGTCAATGCACCCTATTCCCTATATAGTGCACTACTTTGGACCAGAGCCCTATGCCACCCTATTCCCTACATAGTGCACTACTTTGGACCAGAGCCCTATGACACCCTATTCCCTATATAGTGCACTACTTTTGACCACAGTCAATGCACCCTATTCCCTATATAGTGCACTACTTTGACCAGAGCCCTATGCCACCCTATTCCCTACATAGTGCACTACTTTTGACCACAGTCAATGCACCCTATTCCCTACATAGTGCACTACTTTGGACCAGAGCCCTATGCCACCCTATTCCCTATATAGTGCACTACTTTTGACCACAGTCAATGCACCCTATTCCCTATATAGTGCACTACTTTTGACCACAGTCAATGCACCCTATTCCCTATATAGTGCACTACTTTTGACCACAGTCAATGCACCCTATTCCCTATATAGTCCACTACTTTTGACCACAGTCAATGCACCCTATTCCCTATATTGTGCACTACTTTTACCCAGAGCCCTATGGCACCCTATTCCCTATATAGTGCACTACTTTTGCCCAAAGCCCTATGAGAGTAAGGACCCTATACAGGTTAAATAGCATGTCATCTGGTACACAGGCCGTGTCTGAATATGTTTATGGGACAGGACAATAACTCAGGGTAATAAAAAATAAGACGTCTCTGAGTGGACAATAAGGTATTAATCATATAACTCAATAGTCCGTCTCCTCCATCTCTTCCGTCTCCTCCGTCTCCTCGCCGCCTGTATCTCATCTCCACCGCACGGAGAACGAACATCTCTCTGGCCGACCGGCTGTGGGTTCCTATTTGTTGTGCTGTTCGTTTCCTGAACTGTACGGTTCTGATCCAATGTACTGGTCTTCCTACAGTACGTTCGTTTGGTGTTCTGCTGTCTGCAGTCACATTTGAACAAATTGTTTAAAAAAATAAAAACAATAAAAATACACCTTAATTCCTAGCGTCATCGCAGTGTTGTGGAATGGATATATAGCGCCAACTGCACAAGGCTCATTTGAAATGCTGGAAAATAGGTCACCCCCAAAAAAAAAAAAAAAAAAAACTGTGAAATGTGTCCTGCCTAATGGGTAACAAAACAACGCATGGTAATGGGAGCCAGTATTGGGCCAGTCAGTGCCAGAGGAAGATGCCCATATTTGACTTGGTATCACAGACATATGGCTAGTCGTCACCGTGGAAACAACGCATGGTAAAGGGAGCCAGTATTGGACCAGTCAGTGCCAGAGGAAGATGCATATATTTGACTTGGTATCACAGACATATGGCTAGTCGTCACCGTGGTAACAACGCATGGTAAAGGAAGCCAGTATTGAGCCAGTCAGTGCCAGAGGAAGATGCCCATATTTGACTTGGTATCACAGACATATGGCTAGTCGTCACCGTGGTAACAACGCATGGTAAAGGAAGCCAGTATTGGGCCAGTCAGTGCCAGAGGAAGATGCCCATATTTGACTTGGTATCACAGACATATGGCTAGTCGTCACCGTGGTAACAGCGGCCGGGGGGGGTATGGGTTTTTTAACATCCCTTCGTCTCTATGGCAGGACTACAAAGGGAGAGGAGTTGGGGTTTGTGTGTTGTTGGGCTGTGTGTGCTCTCCCTCTGCCAGTATCTCGTTAAATATAATACCGAAAGCTGAATTAACAGTGTGAGAGGGCTTGGGGACAGAAATAGCAGTAAGCACTGAGGACATACAAACAGAGACGAAAGACAGTCACGGCTATAGAATCAGTGTAGAGATAGACAGTTATGGCTATAGTGATAGACAGTTATGACTATAGAGATAGACAGTTATTACTATAGAGATAGACAGTTATTACCATAGAGATAGACAGTAATGGCTATAGAATCAGTGTAGAGATAGACAGTTATGACTATAGAGATAGACAGTTCTGACTATAGTATTATTGTAGAGATAGACAGTTATGACTATAGTATTATTGTCGAGATAGACAGTTCTGACTATAGTATTATTGTAGAGATAGACAGTTATGACTATAGAGATAGACAGTTCTGACTATAGTATTATTGTAGAGATAGACAGTAATGGCTATAGTATTATTGTAGAGATAGACAGTTATGGCTATAGAGATAGACAGTTATGGCTATAGTGATAGACAGTTATGGATATAGTATTATTGTAGAGATAGACAGTAATGGCTATAGAGATAGACAGTTATGGCTATAGAGATAGACAGTTATGGCTATAGAGATAGACAGTTATGAATATAGTATTACTGTAGAGGTAGACAGTTATGACTATAGTATTACTATAGAGATAGACAGTTATGGCTATAGTATTACTATAGTGATAGACAGTTATGACTATAGTATTATTGTAGAGATAGACAGTTATGACTATAGAGATAGACATTTATGGCTATAGTATTATTGTAGAGATATACAGTTATGACTATTATATTATTGTAGAGATATACAGTTATGACTATAGAATTATTGTAGAGATAGACATTTATGACTATAGAGATAGACAGTTATGTCTATATTATTACTGTAGAGATAGGCAGTTATGACTATAGTATTACTATAGAGATAGACAGTTATGGCTATAGAGATAGACAGTTATGGCTATAGTATTACGGTAGAGATAGACAGTTATGGCTATAGAAATAGACAGTTATGGCTATAGAGATAGACAGTTCTGGCTATAGTATTATTGTAGATATAGACACTTATGGCTATAGAGATAGACAGTTATGACTATAGAGATAGACAGGTATCACTATAGAGATAGACAGTTATGGCTATAGTATTATTGTAGAGAGAGACAGTTATGACTATAGTATTATTGTAGAGATAGACAGTTATGACTATAGAGATAGACAGTTATGACTATAGAGATAGACAGTAATGACTATAGTGATAGACAGTTATGACTATAGAGATAGACAGTTCTGACTATAGAGATAGACAGTTCTGACTATAGTATTATTGTAGAGATAGACAGTTATGACTATAGTATTACTGTAGAGATAGACAGTTATGACTATAGTGATAGACAGTTATGACTATAGAGATAGACAGTTCTGACTATAGTATTATTGTAGAGAGACAGTTATGACTATAGTATTATTGTAGAGATAGACAGTTCTGACTATAGTATTATTGTAGAGATAGACATTTCTGACTATAGTATTATTGTAGAGATAGACCGTTCTGACTATAGAGATAGACAGTTCTGACTATAGTATTATTGTTGAGATAGACAGTTCTGACTATAGTATTATTGTCGAGATAGACAGTTCTGACTATGGTATTATTGTAGAGATAGACAGTTCTGACTATAGTATTATTGTCGAGATATACAGTTCTGACTATATTATTATTGTAGAGATAGACAGTTATGACTATAGTATTATTGTCGAGATAGACAGTTCTGACTATAGTATTATTGTAGAGATAGACAGTTATGACTATAGAGATAGACAGTTCTGACTATAGTATTATTGTAGAGATAGACAGTTCTGACTATAGTATTATTGTAGAGATAGACAGTTCTGACTATAGTATTATTGTAGAGATAGACAGTTCTGACTATAGTATTATTGTCGAG
>NW_025746277.1:27500-65000 GCF_021184085.1 Oncorhynchus gorbuscha
AGGTACTATATACTAGTATGTACTGTGTCTAATGTCCTGTCTGTAGCTAGGTACTATATACTAGTATGTACTGTGTCTAATGTCCTGTCTGTAGCTAGGTACTATATACTAGTATGTACTGTGTCTAATGTCCTGTCTGTAGCTAGGTACTATATACTAGTATGTACTGTGTCTAATGTCCTGTCTGTAGCTAGGTACTATATACTAGTATGTACTGTGTCTAATGTCCTGTCTGTAGCTAGGTACTATATACTAGTATGTACTGTGTCTAATGTCCTGTCTGTAGCTAGGTACTATATACTAGTATGTACTGTGTCTAATGTCCTGTCTGTAGCTAGGTACTATATACTAGTATGTACTGTGTCTAATGTCCTGTCTGTAGCTAGGTACTATATACTAGTATGTACTGTGTCTAATGTCCTGTCTGTAGCTAGGTACTATATACTAGTATGTACTGTGTCTAATGTCCTGTCTGTAGCTAGGTACTATATACTAGTATGTACTGTGTCTAATGTCCTGTCTGTAGCTAGGTACTATATACTAGTATGTACTGTGTCTAATGTCCTGTCTGTAGCTAGGTACTATATACTAGTATGTACTGTGTCTAATGTCCTGTCTGTAGCTAGGTACTATATACTAGTATGTACTGTGTCTAATGTCCTGTCTGTAGCTAGGTACTATATACTAGTATGTACTGTGTCTAATGTCCTGTCTGTAGCTAGGTACTATATACTAGTATGTACTGTGTCTAATGTCCTGTCTGTAGCTAGGTACTATATACTAGTATGTACTGTGTCTAATGTCCTGTCTGTAGCTAGGTACTATATACTAGTATGTACTGTGTCTAATGTCCTGTCTGTAGCTAGGTACTATATACTAGTATGTACTGTGTCTAATGTCCTGTCTGTAGCTAGGTACTATATACTAGTATGTACTGTGTCTAATGTCCTGTCTGTAGCTAGGTACTATATACTAGTATGTACTGTGTCTAATGTCCTGTCTGTAGCTAGGTACTATATACTAGTATGTACTGTGTCTAATGTCCTGTCTGTAGCTAGGTACTATATACTACCCGGTCGCATTCACAGGTTGTATCACATTTTCACTTCATTTCATTACAGTACAACGGTTTGATTTGTTTGATCGTAGCTAGCTACTTAGCTAGCTACATAGCCGTCTTTGTATCAAAGATAATTGTGTAGTCTAGAGCGATTTTCTAGGTTCGCTAGCCATCTATTGTCGTTCTTTTAACGCAACGTAACGTAAACAACACTGCTAGCTAGCCTGCTAGCCCCCGAATAGCAACACTGCAGAAACTATTACACTCAACGGAACGACTTGATTAGTGTAGTGTCAACAACGCACCCACTGCCAGCTGGCCTACTTCAGCAGTACTGTATCATTTTAATCATTTTAGTCAATAAGATTCTTGCTACGTAGCTTAACTTTCTGAACATTCGAGACGTGTAGTCCACTTGTCATTCAATCTCCTTTGCATTAGCGTAGCCTCTTCTGTAGCCTGTCAACTATGTGTCTGTTTATCCCTGTTCTCTCCTCTCTGCACAGACCATACAAACGCTCCTCACCGCGTGGCCGCATGCCACCCTACTCTGGTGGTCCCAGCGCGCACGACCACGTGGAGTTCCAGGTCTCCGGTAGCCTCTGGAACTGCCAATCTGCGGTCAACAAGGCAGAGTTCATCTCAGCCTATGCCTCCCTCCAGTCCCTCGACTTCTTGGCACTGACGGAAACATGGATCACCACAGACAACACTGCTACTCCTACTGCTCTCTCTTCGTCCGCCCACGTGTTCTCGCACACCCCGAGAGCGTCTGGTCAGCGGGGTGGTGGCACCGGGATCCTCATCTCTCCCAAGTGGTCATTCTCTCTTTCTCCCCTTACCCATCTGTCTATCGCCTCCTTTGAATTCCATGCTGTCACAGTTACTAGCCCTTTCAAGCTTAACATCCTTATCATTTATCGCCCTCCAGGTTCCCTCGGAGAGTTCATCAATGAGCTTGATGCCTTGATAAGCTCCTTTCCTGAGGACGGCTCACCTCTCACAGTTCTGGGTGACTTTAACCTCCCCATGTCTACCTTTGACTCTTTCCTCTCTGCCTCCTTCTTTCCACTCCTCTCCTCTTTTGACCTCACCCTCTCACCTTCCCCCTACTCACAAGGCAGGCAATACGCTCGACCTCATCTTTACTAGATGCTGTTCTTCCACTAACCTCATTGCAACTCCCCTCCAAGTCTCCGACCACTGCCTTGTATCCTTTTCCCTCTCGCTCTCATCCAACACCTCCCACACTGCCCCTACTCGGATGGTATCGCGCCGTCCCAACCTTCGCTCTCTCTCCCCCGCTACTCTCTCCTCTTCCATCCTATCATCTCTTCCCTCCGCTCAAACCTTCTCCCACCTATCTCCTGATTCTGCCTCCTCAACCCTCCTCTCCTCCCTCTCTGCATCCCTTGACTCTCTATGTCCCCTATCCTCCAGGCCGGCTCGGTCCTCCCCTCCCGCTCCGTGGCTCGATGACTCATTGCGAGCTCACAGAACAGGGCTCCGGGCAGCCGAGCGGAAATGGAGGAAAACTCGCCTCCCTGCGGACCTGGCATCCTTTCACTCCCTCCTCTCTACATTTTCCTCCACTGTCTCTGCTGCTAAAGCCACTTTCTACCACGCTAAATTCCAAGCATCTGCCTCTAACCCTAGGAAGCTCTTTGCCATCTTCTCCTCCCTCCTGAATCCTCCGCCCCCCCTCCTCCCTCTCTGCAGATGACTTCGTCAACCATTTTGAAAAGAAGTCGACGACATCCGATCCTCGTTTGCTAAGTCAAACGACACCGCTGGTTCTGCTCACACTGCCCTACCCTGTGCTCTGACCTCTTTCTCCCCTCTCTCTCCAGATGAAATCTCGCGTCTTGTGACGGCCGGCCGCCCAACAACCTGCCCGCTTGACCCTATCCCCTCCTCTCTTCTCCAGACCATTTCCGGAGACCTTCTCCCTTACCTCACCTCGCTCATCAACTCATCTCTGACCGTTGGCTACGTCCCTTCCGTCTTCAAGAGAGCGAGAGTTGCACCCCTTCTGAAAAAACCTACACTCGATCCCTCCGATGTCAACAATTACAGACCAGTATCCCTTCTTTCTTTTCTCTCCAAAACTCTTGAACGTGCCGTCCTTGGCCAGCTCTCCCGCTATCTCTCTCTGAATGACCTTCTTGATCCAAATCAGTCAGGTTTCAAGACTAGTCATTCAACTGAGACTGCTCTCCTCTGTATCACGGAGGCGCTCCGCACTGCTAAAGCTAACTCTCTCTCCTCTGCTCTCATCCTTCTAGATCTATCGGCTGCCTTCGATACTGTGAACCATCAGATCCTCCTCTCCACCCTCTCCGAGTTGGGCATCTCCGGCGCGGCCCACGCTTGGATTGCGTCCTACCTGACAGGTCGCTCCTACCAGGTGGCGTGGCGAGAATCTGTCTCCTCACCACGCGCTCTCACCACTGGTGTCCCCCAGGGCTCTGTTCTTGGCCCTCTCCTATTCTCGCTATACACCAAGTCACTTGGCTCTGTCATAACCTCACATGGTCTCTCTTATCATTGCTATGCAGACGACACACAATTAATCTTCTCCTTTCCCCCTTCTGATGACCAGGTGGCGAATCGCATCTCTGCATGTCTGGCAGACATATCAGTGTGGATGACGGATCACCACCTCAAGCTGAACCTCGGCAAGACGGAGCTGCTCTTCCTCCCGGGGAAGGACTGCCCGTTCCATGATCTCGCCATCACGGTTGACAACTCCATTGTGTCCTCCTCCCAGAGCGCCAAGAACCTTGGCGTGATCCTGGACAACACCCTGTCGTTCTCAACTAACATCAAGGCGGTGGCCCGTTCCTGTAGGTTCATGCTCTACAACATCCGCAGAGTACGACCCTGCCTCACACAGGAAGCGGCGCAGGTCCTAATCCAGGCACTTGTCATCTCCCGTCTGGATTACTGCAACTCGCTGTTGGCTGGGCTCCCTGCCTGTGCCATTAAACCCCTTCAACTCATCCAGAACGCCGCAGCCCGTCTGGTGTTCAACCTTCCCAAGTTCTCTCACGTCACCCCGCTCCTCCGTTCTCTCCACTGGCTTCCAGTTGAAGCTCGCATCCACTACAAGACCATGGTGCTTGCCTACGGAGCTGTGAGGGGAACGGCACCTCAGTACCTCCAGGCTCTGATCAGGCCCTACACCCAAACAAGGGCACTGCGTTCATCCACCTCTGGCCTGCTCGCCTCCCTACCACTGAGGAAGTACAGCTCCCGCTCAGCCCAGTCAAAACTGTTCGCTGCCCTGGCCCCCCAATGGTGGAACAAACTCCCTCACGACGCCAGGACAGCGGAGTCAATCACCACCTTCCGGAGACACCTGAAACCCCACCTCTTTAAGGAATACCTAGGATAGGTTAAGTAATCCCTCTCACCCCACCCCCCCTAAGTTTTAGATGCACTATTGTTAAGTGACTGTCCCACTGGATGTCATAAGGTGAATGCACCAATTTGTAAGTCGCTCTGGATAAGAGCGTCTGCTAAATGACTTAAATGTAAATGTACTAGTATGTACTGTGTCTAATGTCCTGTCTGTAGCTAGGTACTATATACTAGTATGTACTGTGTCTAATGTCCTGTCTGTAGCTAGGTACTATATACTAGTATGTACTGTGTCTAATGTCCTGTCTGTAGCTAGGTACTATATACTAGTATGTACTGTGTCTAATGTCCTGTCTGTAGCTAGGTACTATATACTAGTATGTACTGTGTCTAATGTCCTGTCTGTAGCTAGGTACTATATACTAGTATGTACTGTGTCTAATGTCCTGTCTGTAGCTAGGTACTATATACTAGTATGTACTGTGTCTAATGTCCTGTCTGTAGCTAGGTACTATATACTAGTATGTACTGTGTCTAATGTCCTGTCTGTAGCTAGGTACTATATACTAGTATGTACTGTGTCTAATGTCCTGTCTGTAGCTAGGTACTATATACTAGTATGTACTGTGTCTAATGTCCTGTCTGTAGCTAGGTACTATATACTAGTATGTACTGTGTCAGTTCCTGACATTTAATCCTAGTTTAAATTCCCTGTTTAAGGTCAGTTAGAATCACCACTTTAATTTAAGAATGTGAAATGTCAGAATTATAGTGGAGAGAATGTTTTAGTTGAGCTTTTATTTCTTTCATCACATTCCCAGTGTGTCAGAAGTTTACATACACTCAATTAGTATTTGGTAGCATTGCCTTGAAATTGTTTAACTTGGGTGAAATATTTTAGGTAGCCTTCCATAAGCTTCCCACAATAAGTTGGGTGAATTTTAGCCCATTCCTCCTGACAGAGCTGGTGTAACAGAGTCAGATTTGTAGGCCTCCTTGCTCGCACACGCTTTTTCAGTTCTGCCCAAAAATGTTATATAGGATTGAGGTCAGGGCTTTGTGATGCCCACTCCAATACCTTGACTTTGTTGTCCTTAAGCCATTTACCACAACTTTGGAAGTATGCTTGGGGTCATTGTCCATTTGGAAGACCCATTTGCGACCAAGCTTTAACTTCCTGACTGATGTCTTGAGATGTTGCTTCAATATATCCACATAATTTTCCTACCTCATGATGCCATCTATTTTGTGAGGTGCACCAGTCCCTCCTGCAGCAAAGCACCCCCATAACATGATGCTGCCACCCCCGAGCTTCACAGTTGGGATGGTTTTCTTCGGCTTGCAAGCCTCCCCCTTTTTCCTCCAAACATAACAATGGTCTTGATGGCCAAACAGTTCTATTTTTGTTTGATCAGACCAGAGGACATTTCTCCAAAATGTATGATCTTTGTCCACATGTGCAGTTGCAAACCATAGTCTGGCTTTTTTATGACGGTTTTGGAGCAGAGGCTTCTTCCTTGTTGAGCGGCTTTTCGGGTTACGTCAATATAGGACTCGTTTTCCTGTGGATATAGATACTTTTGTACCTGTTTCCTCCAGCATCTTCACAAGGTCCTTTGCTGTTATTCTGGGATTGATTTGCACTTTGCGCACCAAAGTACGTTCATCTCTGGGAGACAGAACGTGTCTCCTTCCTGAGCGGTATGACGGCTGCGTGGTCCCATGGTGTTTATACTTGTGTACTATTGTTTGTACAGGTGAACGTGGTACCTTCAGGCATTTGGAAATTGCTCCCAATGATGAACCAGACTTGTGGAGGTCTACAATTTGTTGTCTGAGGTCTTGGCTGATTTATTTAGATTTTCCCATGATGTCAAGCAAAGAGGCACTGAGTTTGAAGGTAGGCCATGAAATACATCCACAGGTACACCTCCAATTGAAGGAAGCTTCTAAAGCCATGACATAATTTTCTGTAATTTTCCATGCTGTTTATAGCCACAGTCAACTTAGTGTATGTAAACCTCTGACCCACTGGAATTGTACTACAGCGAATTATTAGTGAAATAATCTGCATGTAAATTATTGTTGGAAAAATTACTTGTGTCATACACAAAGTAGATGTCCTAACCGACTTGCCAAAACTATAGTTTGTTTACAAGAAATGTGTGGGCTGGTTGAATAACGAGTTTTAATGACTCCAACCTAAGGTGTATGTAAACTTCCGACTTCAACTGTATATACTAGTATGTACTGTGGGCTAGTGAGTCCACTGTTAGGTTAGCTTGTTCATGTCAGACAATCTGGTCTGTGTTAAATTGAGTTTTAACTTAAAATTCATACCATTCTTTCTCCAGAGGAAGCAGCTAATCAGTAGCGACGCGTGTGAGTACCAACTGGGGGGGGCTATAGTTCCCGAACACTACTTCCTTTTCCTCATTTACACCTCCTCACTTTAAACTGTTTTAAATATTCTCAAAGCATAATTAACACAAACATTTAACTAAAGCACGGCAGAAAGAATCAGAATGTTTTAGCGTGCTGCCACCTCACACACTAAAACAAATTGTCTTTTGTCAATAGAATCAACACTCGCTGAATAATTTAGCTTTAGTTGTTTTAAAACGACACTATCCAGTCGGAGTTACAAAGTAAAGAAGTTTGTTTTTTAATGTTTGTGCCCATTAGCTAAAAACTAATGAATCTACTCTCTCAGATCCTGAATTAGGCCACCAGCTATATTAATACATAACTGTTTACTACAATATGGAAATTAACTACAGAGAAACATTAGAAACACCACGTTCTAAAACTAAATTAACCCCTTTAAATAATGTTACCAAATGACTCACCATAGTGTCTTATGTTCTTAAAACTGTTAAATAATGTTCACATTGATAACCACTTGGTAGGTATTGTGGTCCACTCTGATATCACATTGATAACCACTTGGTGGTATTCTGGTCCACTCTGATATCACATTGATAACCACTTGGTCGGTATTCTGGTCCACTCTGATATCACATTGATAACCACTTGGTCGGTATTCTGGTCCACTCTGATATCACATTGATAACCACTTGGTCGGTATTCTGTCCACTCTGATATCACATTGATAACCACTTGGTCGGTATTCTGGTCCACTCTGATATCACATTGATAACCACTTGGTCGGTATTCTGGTCCACTCTGATATCATTGATATCACATTGATAACCACTTGGTCGGTATTCTGTTCCACTCTGATATCACATTGATAACCACTTGGTCGGTATTCTGGTCCACTCTGATATCACATTGATAACCACTTGGTAGGTATTCTGGTCCACTCTGATATCACATTGATAACCACTTGGTAGGTATTCTGGTCCACTCTGATATCACATTGATAACCACTTGGTAGGTATTCTGGTCCACTCTGATATCACATTGATAACCACTTGGTCGGTATTCTGGTCCACTCTGGTCCACCTCCTGACCAGTCGTATAGTGGTCAGATAAAAGCTCTGGGGGTAAATAGATGTGTAAAACTTACTACCAAGAAACACCATACGTAGAATGTATGCACACATGACTGTAAGTCGCTTTGGATAAAAGCGTCTGCTAAATGGCATATATTATTATATTACTTATCTACCATAATAAGTGGGTGAAACTTATTCACTAAATGAAACAGATGGTAAAATGACTTTCCCCTCCACTATATGATTGGTTCTGACCAGGGTTCATATGATTGGTTCTGACCAGGGTTCATATGATTGGTTCTGACCAGGGTTCATGTGATTGGTTCTGACCAGGGTTCATGTGATTGGTTCTGACCAGGGTTCATGTGATTGGTCCTGACCAGGGTTCATATGATTGGTTCTGACCAGGGTTCAGATGATTGGTCCTGACCAGGGTTCATATGATTGGTCCTGATCAGGGTTCAGATGATTGGTTCTGACCAGGGTTCATGTGATTGGTACTGACCACTAGGGGGAGAGCTGTTCCATTGAGTCTAAACTGACTCAACATGTGCGTCACTCTGTTCCAGAACATTATCCATTCCAAACACTCTGTTCTAGAACATTATCCATGCCAAACACTCTGTTCTAGAACATTATCCATTCCAAACACTCTGTTCTAGAACATTATCCATTTCAAACACTCTGTTCTAGAACATTATCCATTCCAAACACTCTGTTCTAGAACATTATCCATTCCAAACACTCTGTTCTAGAACATTATCCATTCCAAACACTCTGTTCTAGAACATTATCCATTCCAAACACTCTGTTCTAGAACATTATCCATTCCAAACACTCTGTTCTAGAACATTATCCATTTCAAACACTCTGTTCTAGAACATTATCCATTCCAAACACTCTGTTCTAGAACATTATCCATTCCAAACACTCTGTTCTAGAACACTATCCATTCCAAACAACTCAAATAGGTTCCATACTTTATTATATCTATGTGATAATATTGCTAAAGTAGAATACATTTAATTGTTTATCCCTAAGAAGAACATATTCTAACTTATGTTGAATATATTGTCAAAATTAAATTGTATATATTTGTAAATCCTACAATGAAATATTTAGAAATGGTCAATAAAAAGTAATCAAACAAAAGGTAGATTATGGTTCACTATTGGCATATGAACTATAACCCAAAAACGTTCAGTTTTGCTTGTTTTTCAGCTAAGTAAACACAAAAAGGACATTTCTATTGTCTGACAACACTTGACAAACTCTCAATCCATCCTTGAAATTGTTTGGAAGTCCTTGAAGCCGTTGCCTTTGCCCTTTGAGATGAGAAAGACAGCGTTGGCCCATAGAAGAAAAGAAAGAGTTGTGCCACTGTTGTGTCTCACTGCAAACAGTCTCCAGAAGCCAGGGAGACTAGAGAATAGAGCAGGCATGGAGCCTGAAAGGCCCTTCCACCACAGACTGGGTGGTCCAGCCTCTTCACTGGGCTGTAAGCTGACTGCTGCTGGTCGCCTGGCAATGGACAGATTGTCACAGAGGCCTGGAGAGTAGGTTTTATAGGGTTTATATACAACACACACACACACTCAGAGTAGTGGGCACAGGGCCCTGCTATAAGGACCATAGAACAAGCTGGGACATGACAGCTCCTTCCCAGACAGAACACAATGGAACCATCGGCCCTCACACACACACACACGCACACACACACACACACGCACACGCACACGCACGCGCGCACACGCACACACACACACACACAGGGCTAGAAGTGCAGGATAATGCATTCCGACTGTCATTTTTATTCAATCAGTAGGCATCAATTAAATAATAGGCTATTCACTGAATAAAATATATATTCATCTTTTATAACAGTTTATTATAGGTCCAAAGTATTCCCCGTTAAAACAGTATATTATAGGTCCAGAGTATTCACCTTTAAAACAGTTTATTATAGGTCCAGAGCATTCCCCTTTTATAACAGTATATTATAGGTACAGAGCATTCCCCTTTCCCCTTTTATAACAGTATATTATAGGTCCAGAGCATTCCCCTTTTATAACAGTCTATTATAGGTACAGAGCATTCCCCTTTTATAACAGTCTATTATAGGTCCAGAGCATTCCCCTTTTATAACAGTCTATTATAGGTCCAGAGCATTCCCCTTTTATAACAGTCTATTATAGGTACAGAGCATTCCCCTTTTATAACAGTCTATTATAGGTACAGAGCATTCCCCTTTTATAACAGTCTATTATAGGTACAGAGCATTCCCCTTTTATAACAGTCTATTATAGGTACAGAGCATTCCCCTTTTATAACAGTCTATTATAGGTACAGAGCATTCCCCTTTTATAACAGTATATTATAGGTCCAGAGCATTCCCCTTTTATAACAGTATATTATAGGTACAGAGCATTATAGTATATTATAGGTTTTATAACAGTATATTATAGGTCCAGAGTCCCCTTTTTTTAACAGTATATTATAGGTCCAGAGTATTCCCCTTTAAAACAGTATATTATAGGTACAGAGCATTCCCCTTTAAAACAGTATATTATAGGTACAGAGCATTCCCCTTTTATAACAGTATATTATAGGTCCAGAGCATTCCCTTTTATAACAGTATATTATAGGTCCAGAGCATTCCCCTTTATAACAGTATATTATAGGTACAGAGCATTCCCCTTTATAACAGTATATTATAGGTCCAGAGCATTCCCTTTTATAACAGTATATTATAGGTACAGAGCATTCCCCTTTTATAACAGTATATTATAGGTACAGAGCATTCCCCTTTAAAACAGTATATTATAGGTACAGAGCATTCCCCTTTATAACAGTATATTATAGGTCCAGGTCCAGAGCATTCCCCTTTTATAACAGTCTATTATAGGTCCAAAGTATTCCCCGTTAAAACAGTATATTATAGGTCCAGAGTATTCACCTTTAAAACAGTATATTATAGGTACAGAGCATTCCCCTTTTATAACAGTCTATTATAGGTCCAGAGCATTCCCCTTTTATAACAGTCTATTATAGGTACAGAGCATTTTTTATAACAGTCTATTATAGGTACAGAGCATTCCCCTTTTATAGAGCATTCCCCAGTCTATTATAGGTACAGAGTAGTCTATTATAGGTCCAGAGCATTCCCCTTTTATAACAGTATATTATAGGTCCAGAGTATTCACCTTTAAAACAGTATATTATAGGTACAGAGCATTCCCCTTTTATAACAGTCTATTATAGGTCCAGAGCATTCCCCTTTAAAACAGTATATTATAGGTCCAGAGTATTCACCCTTTATAACAGTATATTATAGGTACAGAGCATTCCCCTTTAAAACAGTATATTATAGGTCCAGAGTATTCACCCTTTATAACAGTATATTATAGGTACAGAGCATTCCCCTTTAAACAGTATATTATAGGTCCAGAGTATTCACCCTTTATAACAGTATATTATAGGTCCAGAGCATTCCCTTTTATAACAGTTATTATAGGTCCAGAGTATATTATAGGTACAGAGCATTCCCCTATTTTATTCACCCCTTTTAAACAGTCTATTATAGGTACAGAGCATTCCCTTTATAACAAAACAGTCTATTATAGGTCCAGAGCATTCCCCTTTTATAACAGTATATTATAGGTCCAGAGCATTCCCCTTTCCCCTTTTATAACAGTATATTATAGGTACAGAGCATTCCCCTTTTATAACAGTCTATTATAGGTACAGAGCATTCCCCTTTTATAACAGTATATTATAGGTCCAGAGCATTCCCCTTTCCCCTTTTATAACAGTATATTATAGGTACAGAGCATTCCCCTTTTATAACAGTCTATTATAGGTACAGAGCATTCCCCTTTTATAACAGTATATTATAGGTACAGAGCATTCCCCTTTTAAACAGTATATTATAGGTACAGAGCATTCCCCTTTTATAACAGTCTATTATAGGTCCAGAGCATTCCCCTTTTATAACAGTATATTATAGGTCCAGAGCATTCCCCTTTTATAATAGTATATTATAGGTCCAGGTATTCCCCTTTATAAGAGCATTCAGAGCCCTTTTATAACAGTATATTATAGGTACAGAGCATTCCCCTTTTATAATAGTATATTATAGGTCCAGAGCATTCCCCTTTTATAATAGTATATTATAGGTACAGAGCATTCCCCTTTTATAATAGTATATTATAGGTACAGAGCATTCCCCTTTTATAACAGTATATTATAGGTCCAGAGCATTCCCCTTTTATAATAGTATATTATAGGTCCAGAGCATTCCCCTTTTATAATAGTATATTATAGGTACAGAGCATTCCCCTTTTATAATAGTATATTATAGGTACAGAGCATTCCCCTTTTATAATAGTATATTATAGGTACAGAGCATTCCCCTTTTATAATAGTATATTATAGGTACAGAGCATTCCCCTTTTATAATAGTATATTATAGGTACAGAGCATTCCCTTTTATAATAGTATATTATAGGTACAGAGCATTCCCCTTTTATAATAGTATATTATAGGTACAGAGCATTCCCCTTTTATAATAGTATATTATAGGTACAGAGCATTCCCCTTTTAAACAGTATATTATAGGTACAGAGTATTCACCCTTTAAAACAGTATATTATAGGTACAGAGCATTCCCCTTTTATAATAGTATATTATAGGTACAGAGCATTCCCCTTTAAAACAGTATATTATAGGTCCAGAGCATTCCCCTTTTATAACAGTCTATTATAGGTCCAGAGCATTCCCCTTTCCCCTTTTATAACAGTATATTATAGGTCCAGAGCATTCCCCTTTTAAACAGTATATTATAGGTCCAGAGCATTCCCCTTTTAAAACAGTCTATTATAGGTCCAGAGCATTCCCCTTTTAAAACAGTCTATTATAGGTCCAGAGCATTCCCCTTTTATAACAGTCTATTATAGGTACAGAGCATTCCCCTTTTATAACAGTATATTATAGGTACAGAGCATTCCCCTTTCCCCTTTTATAACAGTCTATTATAGGTCCAGAGCATTCACCTTTTATAACAGTCTATTATAGGTACAGAGTATTTATTATTGGTCCAGAGTATTTATTATAGGTCCAGAGTATTTATTATAGGTCCAGAGTATTTATTATAGGTATAGAGCATTCCCCTTTTAAAACAGTATATTTTAGGTCCAGAGTATTTATTATAGGTCCAGAGTATTTATTATAGGTCCAGAGTATTTATTATAGGTCCAGAGCATTCCCCTTTTATAACAGTCTATTATAGGTACAGAGCATTCCCCTTTTATAACAGTATATTATAGGTACAGAGCATTCCCCTTTCCCCTTTTATAACAGTATATTATAGGTCCAGAGCATTCCCCTTTAAAACAGCCTATTATAGGTCCAGAGTATTTATTATAGGTCCAGAGTATTTATTATAGGTCCAGAGTATTTATTATAGGTCCAGAGCATTCCCCTTTTATAACAGTCTATTATAGGTCCAGAGTATTTATTATACGCTATTCACTGAATAAAATATATATTCACCCCTTTAAAACAGCCTATTATAGGTCCAGAGTATTCCCCTTTAAAACAGCCTATTATAGGTCCAGAGCATTCCCCTTTAAAACAGCCTATTATAGGTCCAGAGTATTTATTATAGGTCCAGAGTATTTATTATAGGTCCAGAGCATTCACCTTTAAAACAGTATATTATAGGTACAGAGCATTCCCCTTTTATAACAGTCTATTATAGGTACAGAGTATTCCCCTTTTATAACAGTCTATTATAGGTCCAGAGTATTCCCCTTTTATAACAGTATATTATAGGTCCAGAGCATTCACCTTTAAAACAGCCTATTATAGGTCCAGAGTATTTATTATAGGTCCAGAGCATTCCCCTTTTATAACAGTATATTATAGGTCCAGAGTATTCCCCTTTTATAACAGTATATTATAGGTACAGAGCATTCACCTTTAAAAAAGTATATTATAGGTACAGAGCATTCCCCTTTTATAACAGTCTATTATAGGTACAGAGCATTCCCCTTTTATAACAGTCTATTATAGGTCCAGAGCATTCACCTTTTATGACAGTATATTATAGGTACAGAGCATTCCCCTTTCCCCTTTTATAACAGTCTATTATAGGTACAGAGCATTCCTCTTTTATAACAGTCTATTATAGGTACAGAGTATTCACCTTTAAAACAGTCTATTATAGGTCCAGAGTATTCACCTTTAAAACAGTATGAAAAAGTCCAAATAAATGTTTACGGAATGGCCCAGACAGAGATGGTCGCATCGCTTCGCGTTCTTGGGAAACTATGCAGTATTTTTTATTTTATTTAATGTGTTATTTCTTACACTGTTACCCCAGGAAATCTTAAGTTTACTTCTAATTAAGATCACAATGTTTTCTACGTTGTGAGTTCACCACAGATTGTGATATTTTCTGCATTGTGAGTTCACCACAGATTGTGATATTTTCTGCATTGTGAGTTCACCACAGATTGTGATATTTTCTGCATTGTGAGTTCACCACAGATGGTGATGTTTTCTGCGTTGTGAGTTCACCACAGATGGTGATGTTTTCTGCATTGTGAGTTCACCACAGATGGTGATGTTTTCTGCATTGTGAGTTCACCACAGATCACTGTGTTTTCTGCGTTGTGAGCGGAAGCGAATGGAAGCGTGCTTTACCCTCTCTGTACATATCTCTCTCGAGTGGTAATCATTCAGTATCTAATACAGGTACAAGGCCTCGCTGCATTAAGGAGCAAAGCACTTAAGATCTGATTAGGTTTAGTTAAGGAGGGACTCACAAGTCAGGATTTCAAATTACTAGTTTAAAAGGAGTCGGTAATTAAAAGCAACAAACAAGCCTTTTAGAATGCAAATACACACAATTAAAAGAGCTTCACAAGTGTATTAGTGGGCTGAGTTCTGAATTAGCACTCAGAATACACAATACAACCCTGGGATTTAACTCCTCACCATTCACTACCATAGAACACAGAGGAGAGGAGAGGAGAGGAGAGGGAGAGGGGAGGAGAGGGAGGAGAGGAGGAGAGGAGAGGAGAGGAGAGGAGAGGAGAGGAGAGGAGAGGAGAGAGGAGAGGAGAGGGAGAGGAGAGGAGGAGGAGGAGAGGAGAGGAGGGAGAGGAGAGGAGAGGAGAGGAGAGGAGAGGGAGGAGAGGAGAGGAGAGGAGAGGAGAGGAGAGAAGAGGAGAGGAGAGGAGAGGAGAGGAGGAGAGGAGAGGAGAGGAGAGGAGAGGAGGAGAGGAGAGGAGAGGAGAGGAGAGGAGAGGAGAGGGAGGAGAGGAGAGGGAGAGGAGAGGAGAGGAGGAGAGGGAGGGAGAGGAGAGGGGGGTGGAGGAGAGGGAGGAGGAGGGAGAGGGGAGGAGAGGAGAGGAGGGAGGGAGGAGGAGGAGAGGAGAGGGGAGGAGAGGAGAGGAGAGAGGAGAGGAGAGGAGAGGAGGAGGGAGGGAGGGGAGGGGGGGGGAGGAGAGGAGAGGGAGAGGAGAGGGAGAGGAGAGGAGAGGAGGAGAGGAGAGGAGAGGAGGGGAGGGGAGAGGAGGGGAGAGGAGGGGAGAGGAGAGGGAGAGGAGAGAGGAGAGGAGAGAGGAGAGGAGAGGAGAGAGAAGGGAGAGGGAGAGGGAGGGGAGAGGAGAGGAGGAGAGGGAGAGGAGAGGGAGGGGAGGGAGAGGAGAGGAGAGGAGAGGAGAGGGAGAGGAGAGGAGAGGAGGAGAGAGGAGAGGAGAGGAGAGGAGAGGGAGGAGAGGAGGGGAGAGGAGAGGAGAGGAGAGGAGAGGGAGAGGAGAGGGAGGGGAGGGGAGGAGAGGAGAGGGAGAGGGAGGGAGGTGGAGGAGAGGGAGAGGGGGAGGAGAGGAGAGGAGGGAGAGGAGAGGGGGAGAGGAGAGGAGAGGAGGGAGGAGGGAGGGAGAGGAGAGGAGAGGAGAGGAGAGGAGGAGAGAGGAGAGGAGAGGAGAGGAGAGGAGAGGAGAGGAGAGGAGAGGAGAGGAGAGGAGAGGAGAGGAGAGGAGAGGAGAGGAGAGGAGAGGAGAGGAGAAAGGGGATCCTCTTTTGAAGTCTCTTCCTCTCTTCTCTTTTCTCTTGTTCCTTCTCTTTCTCAGGCCCAAGGACAAGGAGATTGAATCAATTGAATCAGGGGCTAATCTTTTCCTCGTACAAGTGAATGTGTTTCTGCCTCCCTCCCTCCCTCCTCCCTACAGAGGAGATGATCCTAGCTGCCTGAGAATGGGGCCAGGTGCAGAAGAACAGGGGAGGGAGCAAGGGACAGTGGCCCTGTCTGAATGGTTCAAGCTGAGGTCGTAAAACCACTGAAAGAGGCCCAACCCTCTTCCCCCTTTGAAGCCGCCCCGCATGCCTGTTTTCAGCTGTGATTTGTGGTCACTGGGGGGCAAACAGTTTACGGTGGCCCAGAGCCCACACAGACTAGAGCAGACCAAGGCCCCCCTCAACACACCGATACAATACAAGGTGTGGGAAGCTGTGAAGCGCCATGGTGCGTGTCTTAGAGTCCTGAATCACATAACAGATACCCTCTCAGTGTGGTCTGGCTGTGTCTTAGAGTCCTGAATCACATAACAGATACCCTCTCAGTGTGGTCTGGCAGTGACAAGCTGGAGATGAATCACATAACAGATACCCTCTCAGTGTGGTCTGGCTGTGTCTTAGAGTCCTGAATCACATAACAGATACCCTCTCAGTGTGGTCTGGCTGTGTCTTAGAGTCCTGAATCACATAACAGATACCCTCTCAGTGTGGTCCCTCTCAGTGTGGTCCCTCTCAGTGTGGTCCAGACAAGCTAGAGCTGAATCACATAACAAATCAAATCAAATCAAATCAAATCAAATTTTATTTGTCACATACACATGGTTAGCAGATGTTAATGCGAGTGTAGCGAAATGCTTGTGCTTCTAGTTCCGACAATGCAGTGATAACCAACAAGTAATCTAACTAACAATTCCAAAAAAAACTACTGTCTTATACACAGTGTAAGGGGATAAGGAACATGTACATAAGGATATATGAATGAGTGATGGTACAGAGCAGCATACAGTAGATGGTATCGAGTACAGTATATACATATGAGATGAGTGTGTAGACAAAGTAAACAAAGTGGCATAGTTAAAGTGGCTAGTGATACATGTGTTACATAAGGATGCAGTCGATGTTGTAGAGTACAGTATATACATATGCATATGAGATGAATAATGTAGGGTAAGTAACATTATATAAGGTAGCATTGTTTAAAGTGGCTAGTGATATATTTACATCATTTCCATCAATTCCCATTATTAAAATGGCTGGAGTTGGGTCAGTGTCAATGACAGTGTGTTGGCAGCAGCCACTCAATGTTAGTGGTGGCTATTTAACAGTCTGATGGCCTTGAGATAGAAGCTGTTTTCAGTCTCTCGGTCCCAGCTTTGATGCACCTGTACTGACCTCGCCTTCTGGATGATAGCGGGGTGAACAGGCAGTGGTTCGGGTGGTTGATGTCCTTGATGATCTTTATGGCCTTCCTGTAACAACGGGTGGTGTAGGTGTCCTGGAGGGCAGGTAGTTTGCCCCCGGTGATGCGTTGTGCAGTCCTCACTACCCTCTGGAGAGCCTTACGGTTGAGGGCGGAGCAGTTGCCATACCAGGCGGTGATACAGCCCGCCAGGATGCTCTCGATTGTGCATCTGTAGAAGTTTGTGAGTGCTTTTGGTGACAAGCCGATTTTTTTCAGCCTCCTGAGGTTGAATAGGCGCTGCTGCGCCTTCTTCACGACGCTGTCAGTGTGAGTGGACCAATTCAGTTTGTCTGTGATGTGTATGCCGAGGAACTTAAAACTAGCTACCCTCTCCACTACTGTTCCATCGATGTGGATAGGGGGGTGTTCCCTCTGCTGTTTCCTGAAGTCCACAATCATCTCCTTAGTTTTGTTGACGTTGAGTGTGAGGTTATTTTCCTGACACCACACTCCAAGGGCCCTCACCTCCTCCCTGTAGGCCGTCTCGTCGTTGTTGGTAATCAAGCCTACCACTGTTGTGTCGTCCGCAAACTTGATGATTGAGTTGGAGGCGTGCGTGGCCACGCAGTCGTGGGTGAACAGGGAGTACTGGAGAGGGCTCAGAACGCACCCTTGTGGGGCCCCGTGTTGAGGATCAGCGGGGAGGAGATGTTGTTGCCTACACTCACCACCTGGGGCGGCCCGTCAGGAAGTCCAGTACCCAGTTGCACAGGGCGGGGTCGAGACCCAGGGTCTCGAGCTTGATGACGAGCTTGGAGGGTACTATGGTGTTGAATGCCGAGCTGTAGTCGATGAACAGCATTCTCACATAGGTATTCCTCTTGTCCAGGTGGGTTAGGGCAGTGTGCAGTGTGGTTGAGATTGCATCGTCTGTGGACCTATTTGGGCGGTAAGCAAATTGGAGTGGGTCTAGGGTGTCAGGTAGGGTGGAGGTGATATGGTCCTTGACTAGTCTCTCAAAGCACTTCATGATGACGGAAGTGAGTGCTACGGGGCGGTAGTCGTTTAGCTCAGTTACCTTAGCTTTCTTGGGAACAGGAACAATGGTGGCCCTCTTGAAGCATGTGGGAACAGCAGACTGGTATAGGGATTGATTGAATATGTCCGTAAACACACCGGCCAGCTGGTCTGCGCATGCTCGGAGGGCGCGGCTGGGGATGCCGTCTGGGCCTGCAGCCTTGCGAGGGTTAACACGTTTAAATGTCTTACTCACCTCGGCTGCAGTGAAGGAGAGACTGCATGTTTCCTTTGCAGGCCGTGGCAGTGGCACTGTATTGTCCTCAAAGCGGGCAAAAAAGTTATTTAGTCTGCCTGGGAGCAAGACATCCTGGTCCGTGACTGGGCTGGATTTCATCTTGTAGTCCGTGATTGACTGTAGACCCTGCCACATGCCTCTTGTGTCTGAGCCATTGAATTGAGATTCCACTTTGTCTCTGTACTGACGCTTAGCTTGTTTGATAGCCTTACGGAGGGAATAGCTGCACTGTTTGTATTCAGTCATGTTGCCAGACACCTTGCCCTGATTAAAAGCAGTGGTTCGCGCTTTCAGTTTCACGCGAATGCTGCCATCAATCCACGGTTTCTGGTTAGGGAATGTTTTTATCGTTGCTATGGGAACGACATCTTCGACGCACGTTCTAATGAACTCGCACACCGAATCAGCGTATTCGTCAATATTCCCATCTGACGCAATACGAAACATGTCCCAGTCCACGTGATGGAAGCAGTCTTGGAGTGTAGAGTCAGCTTGTTCTGACCAGCGTTGGACAGACCTCAGCGTGGGAGCCTCTTGTTTTAATTTCTGCCTGTAGGCAGGGATCAGCAAAATGGAGTCGTGGTCAGCTTTTCCGAAAGGGGGGCGGGGCAGGGCCTTATATGCGTCGCGGAAGGTAGAGTAACAATGATCCAAGGTTTTACCACCCCTGGTTGCGCAATCGATATGCTGATAAAATTTAGGGAGTCTTGTTTTCAGATTGGCTTTGTTAAAATCCCCAGCTACAATGAATGCAGCCTCCGGATAAATGTTTTCCAGTTTGCAAAGAGTTAAATAAAGTTCGTTCAGAGCCATCGATGTGTCTGCTTGGGGGATATATACGGCTGTGATTATAATCGAAGAGAATTCTCTTGGAAGATAATGCGGTCTACATTTGATTGTGAGGAATTCTAAATCAGGTGAACAGAAGGATTTGAGTTCCTGTATGTTTTCTTCATCACACCATGTCCCGTTAGTCATGAGGCATACGCCCCCTCCACTCTTCTTACCAGAGAGATGTTTGTTTCTGTCGGCGCGATGCGTGGAGAAACCCGTTGGCTGCACCGCCCTGGATAGCGTTTTCCCAGTAAGCCATGTCTCCGTAAAGCAGAGAACGTTGCAGTCTCTGATGTCCCTCTGGAATGCCACCCTTGCTCGGATTTCATCAACCTTGTTGTCGAGAGACTGGACATTGGCAAGAAGAATACTGGGAAGTGGTGCGCGATGTGCCCTTTTCCGGAGTCTGACCAGAACACCGCCGCGTTTCCCTCTTTTTCGGAGTCGTTTCCTTGGGTCGCTGCATGCGATCCATTCCGTTGTCCTGTTTGTAAGGCAGAACACAGGATCCGCGTCGCGGAAAACATATTCTTGGTCGTACTGATGGTGAGTTGACGCTGATCTTATATTCAGTAGTTCTTCTCGACTGTATGTAATGAAACCTAAGATGACCTGGGGTACTAATGTAAGAAATAACACGTAAAAAAACAAAAAACTGCATAGTTTCCTAGGAACGCGAAGCGAGGCGGCCATCTCAGTCGGCGCCGGTGGTATATACACAGATACCCTCTCAGTGTGGTCCAGACAAGCTAGAGCTGAATCACATAACAGATACCCTCTCAGTGTGGTCCCTCTCAGTGTGGTCCAGACAAGCTAGAGCTGAATCACATAACAGATACCCTCTCAGTGTGGTCTGGCTGTGTCTTAGAGTCCTGAATGACATAACAGATACCCTCTCAGTGTGGTCTGGCTGTGTCTTAGAGTCCTGAATGACATAACAGATACCCTCTCAGTGTGGTCCCTCTCAGTGTGGTCTGGCTGTGTCTTAGAGTCCTGAATCACATAAAAGATACCCTCTCAGTGTGGTCCCTCTCAGTGTGGTCCCTCTCAGTGTGGTCCCTCTCAGTGTGGTCTGGTAGTGACAAGCTAGAGCTGAATCACATAACAGATACCCTCTCAGTGTGGTCCCTCTCAGTGTGGTCCCTCTCAGTGTGGTCCCTCTTAGTGTGGTCCCTCTCAGTGTGGTCCCTCTCAGTGTGGTCCCTCTCAATGTGGTCCCTCTCAGTGTGGTCCCTCTCAGTGTGGTCCCTCTCAGTGTGGTCCCTCTCAGTGTGGTCCCTCTCGGTGTGGTCCCTCTCAGTGTGGTCCCTCTCAGTGTGGTCTGGTAGTGACAAGCTGGAGATGAATCACATAACAGATACCCTCTCAGTGTGGTCCAGACAAGCTAGAGCTGAATCACATAACAGATACCCTCTCAGTGTGGTCCCTCTCAGTGTGGTCCCTCTCAGTGTGGTCCCTCTCAGTGTGGTCCCTCTCAGTGTGGTCTGGCAGTGACAAGCTAGAGCTGAATCACATAACAGATACCCTCTCAGTGTGGTCCCTCTCAGTGTGGTCCCTCTCAGTGTGGTCTGGCAGTGACAAGCTGGAGATGAATCACATAACAGATACCCTCTCAGTGTGGTCCAGGCAGTGACAAGCTGTAGTTATAACTATAATGTTGACATCATGGATGGCCAGTCTTGTATAGCCTCATAACATGGTTATAACTATAATGTTGACATCATGGATGGTCAGTCCTGTATAGCCTCATAACATGGTTATAACTATAATGTTGATGGATGGTCAGTCCTGTATAGCCTCATAACATGGTTATAACTATAATGTTGACATCATGGATGGTCAGTCCTGTATAGCCTCATAACATGGTTATAACTATAATGTTGATGGATGGTCAGTCCTGTATAGCCTCATAACATGGTTATAACTATAATGTTGATATCATGGATGGTCAGTCCTGTATAGCCTCATAACATGGTTATAACTATAATGTTGATGGATGGTCAGTCCTGTATAGCCTCATAACATGGTTATAACTATAATGTTGACATCATGGATGGTCAGTCCTGTATAGCCTCATAACATGGTTATAACTATCATGTTGATATCATGGATGGTCAGTCCTGTATAGCCTCATAACATGGTTATAACTATAATGTTGATGGATGGTCAGTCCTGTATAGCCTCATAACATGGTTATAACTATAATGTTGATATCATGGATGGTCAGTCCTTACATCCACAGTTCTGTCTGTTTAATCTGAGAGTGGTTACATTTCTCCAGGCTCCATTCCTCAGCTTTTTACCAAAACAGAGGCGGGGCGGCCGTTTGGTTATTGTCTCATCTGAGGATTTCCCCTTTAAACAGCTGCATATTATCATGATATCAAATTCTCACCAACTAAAAGGTAAACAATAACAAATGCAGCACACGACATTCATTTATCACATGTGACAGTAGTTTTGGAATTGTTAGATAGATTACTTGTTGGTTATCACTGCATTGTCGGAACTAGAAGCACAAGCATTTCGCTACACTCGCATTTAACATCTGCTAACCATGTGTATGTGACAAATAAAATTTGATTTGATTTGATTTGATTTGTGAAATAGCACTTTTCAGTCGCGCTCAAAGGCTGCCAATCCATGAACAAAGCGTTTATTTTTCAACTCGAATCAACGAGCCCCAATCAGTCCTCCATGACAACAAAATCAGAAACAACAAGAGTAGGGCTGTGTACCGTTCGTCGTTGTTGGTGGAAGAAGGTGAGGACCGAGGTGCAGCGTGGTACGTGTCCATATTTATTCAAATGAACACGGAAATAACCAAAATAACCAAGAGAAACGACCGAAAACAGTTCTGGCTGGTGCAGACACACAACAGGAAACAGTTCTGGCTGGTGCAGACACACAACAGGAAACAGTTCTGGCTGGTGCAGACACACAACAGGAAACAGTTCTGGCTGGTGCAGACACACAACAGGAAACAGTTCTGGCTGGTGCAGACACACAACAGGAAACAGTTCTGGCTGGTGCAGACACACAACAGGAAACAGTTCTGGCTGGTGCAGACACACAACAGGAAACAGTTCTGGCTGGTGCAGACACACAACAGGAAACAGTTCTGGCTGGTGCAGACACACAACAGGAAACAGTTCTGGCTGGTGGAGAGACACACAACAGGAAACAGTTCTGGCTGGTGCAGACACACAACAGGAAACAGTTCTGGCTGGTGCAGACACACAACAGGAAACAGTTCTGGCTGGTGCAGACACACAACAGGAAACAGTTCTGGCTGGTGGAGAGACACACAACAGGAAACAGTTCTGGCTGGTGCAGACACACAACAGGAAACAGTTCTGGCTGGTGCAGACACACAACAGGAAACAGTTCTGGCTGGTGCAGACACACAACAGGAAACAGTTCTGGCTGGTGCAGACACACAACAGGAAACAGTTCTGGCTGGTGCAGACACACAACAGGAAACAGTTCTGGCTGGTGCAGACACACAACAGGAAACAGTTCTGGCTGGTGCAGACACACAACAGGAAACAGTTCTGGCTGGTGCAGACACACAACAGGAAACAGTTCTGGCTGGTGCAGACACACAACAGGAAACAGTTCTGGCTGGTGCAGACACACAACAGGAAACAGTTCTGGCTGGTGCAGACACACAACAGGAAACAGTTCTGGCTGGTGGAGAGACACACAACAGGAAACAGTTCTGGCTGGTGCAGACACACAACAGGAAACAGTTCTGGCTGGTGCAGACACACAACAGGAAACAGTTCTGGCTGGTGCAGACACACAACAGGAAACAGTTCTGGCTGGTGCAGACACACAACAGGAAACAGTTCTGGCTGGTGCAGACACACAACAGGAAACAGTTCTGGCTGGTGCAGACACACAACAGAAAACAATCACCCACCAAACACAATAGAAAACAGGCTCCCTAAATATGGTTCTCAATCAGGGACAACGATTGACAGCTGCCTCTGATTGAGAACCATACCAGGCCAAACACAGAAATAGCAAATCATAGAAAAACTAACATAAACAACCCACCCAACTCACACCCTGACCATACTAAAACAAAGACATAACAAAAGAACTAAGGTCAGAACGTGACAGGCTGGTGAATAAGTCCTTAGTTTTGGGGTTATACTCGGGTAAAATAATTTGGCTAATCTATACTTCCATATTTCTAAGTCCTGTTCTTGAGGATCAAGGGGTATCGTATGTATTGGAATGACTTCAATCCTAATAGATTTTTGTTTTTAACTTAAAGATATAATTTAATCGTATTTATTATATGCAGTAGAAAGAGATGGGTTAGGAGGAGCCTACATAAATAGTTACTGAGTCATCGATGTGATCTTTCTGTCTGGGTTGGCGCCCCCCCCCCTCCCCTTGGGTTGTGCCGTGGCGGAGATCTTTGTGGCCTTGTCTCAGGATGGTAAGTTGGTGGTTGAGGATATCCCTCTAGTGGTGTGGGGGCTGTGCTTTGGAAAAGTGAGTGGGGTTATATCCTTCCTGTCTGGCCCTGTCCGGGGGTATCATCGGATGGGGCCACAGTGTCTCCTGACCCCTCCTGTCTCAGCCTCCAGTATTTATGCTGCAGTAGTTTATGTGTCGGTGGGCTAGGGTCAGTTTGTTATATCTGGAGTACTTTTCCTGTCCTATTCGGTGTCCTGTGTGAATTTAAGTGTGCGTTCTCTAATTCTCTCTTTCCCTCTTTCTTTCTCTCTCTCGGAGGACCTGAGCCCTAGGACCATGCCTCAGGACTACCTGACATGATGACTCCTTGCTGTCCCCAGTCCACCTGTCACGCCTTGGTCATAGTATTTTGTGTTTTCTTTATATATTTGGTCAGGCCAGGGTGTGACATGGGTTTATTTTGTTGTGTTTCGTATTGGGGTTTTGTAGTTGTTGGGATTGCGGCTGAGTAGGGGTTATAGGTAGCATAGGTTTGGCTGCCTGAGGCGGTTCTCAATCAGAGTCAGGTGATTCTCGTTGTCTCTGATTAGGAACCATATTTAGGTAGCCGGGGTTTCACTGTGTATTTCGTGGGTGATTGTTCCTGTCTCTGTGTAGTTTCACCAGACAGACTGTATAGGTTTTCTCGTTCCGTTTGTTGTTTTTGTATTTATTAAGGTATTTCATGTATCGTCGTTTCTTCATTAAAGAACATGAGTAACAACCACGCTGCATTTCGGTCCGACTCTCTTTCAACAAACAAACGCCGTTACACCACCTGGCCGTGCTGCTGCTCCAGTTTTAACTGTTCTGCCTGTGATTATTCATATCTGACCCTGCTGGTCATTTATGAACATTTGAACATCTTGGCCATGTTCTGTTATAATCTCTACCCGGCACAGCCAGAAGAGGACTGGCCACCCCACATAGCCTGGTTCCTGTCTAGGTTTCTTCCTAGGTTTTGGCCTTTCTAGGGAGTTTTTCCTAGCCACTGTGCTTCTACACCTGCATTGCTTGCTGTTTGGGGTTTTAGGCTGGGTTTCTGTACAGCACTTTGAGATATCAGCTGATGTACGAAGGGCTATATAAATAAATGTGATTTTATTTGACAACTAACCAACAAATAAAGTAACATTTAACATCCATATATGGCCAGCTATGTAAACGTTGATTTATCCTGCAATAGATGACGTTCATTTGGTAACATACATTTGTTGTCTTCTTCTAATGCCTCTCAAAGGGGAAAGTAATCTAAAAGTAATCTAAAAGTAATCTAAAAGTAATCTAAATGTAATCTAAATTTAATCTAAAAGTAATCTAAAAGTAATCGGAATGTAATCGGAATGTAATCTAAAAGTAATCCAAATATAATCGGAATGTAATCTAAAAGTAATCGGAATGTAATTGGAATGTAATCTAAAAGTAATCCAAATGTAATCTGAATGTAATCTAAAAGTAATCGGAATGTAATCGGAATGTAATCTAAAAGTAATCCAAATGTAATCTGAATGTAATCTAAAAGTAATCGGAATGTAATCGGAATGTAATCTAAAAGTAATCCAAATGTTATCGGAATGTAATCTAAAAGTAATCGGAATGTAATCGTAATGTAATCTAAAAGTAATCGGAATGTTATCGGAATGTAATCTAAAAGTAATCTAAAAGTATTCCAAATGTAATCAAAATGTAATCGGAATGTAATCAGAATGTAAACTAAAAGTAATCTAAAAGTAATCCAAATGTAATCTGAATGTAATCTAAAAGTAATCTAAATTAATCGGAATGTAATCTAAAAGTAATCCGAATGTAATCTAAAAGAAAACTAAATGTAATCGGGATGTAATCTAAAAGTAATCTAAAAGTACTCCAAATGTAATCGGAATGTAATCAGATTACAATACCGAGTTTTGGGCTAATCCAAAAGTTACGTTACTGATTACAATTTTTGAACAGGTAGCTTGTAACTGGATTACATTTAGAAGGTAACCTAGCCAACCCTGAAATTAATGATATTTTACCCTTTGATTCTTGAAGAATATAAGTTCCAAAAAAATGGATGTAGCTGATTGCTGATTGGCTCTTTTAACCTGTCACTTGGACAGGGAGTGTATGTGTTTTAGAAAGTGGATGTAGCTGATTGCTGATTGGCCCTTTTAACCTGTCACTTGGACAGGGAGTGTATATGTTTTAGAAAGTGGAAGGGCCTCATGTCTGGATTCAACTCACTGAAAAAAAGGACAGCCTCTTTCATAACTAAACGTTAACGAACCACAGAAATGCAGCATTGCAGCAGCTGTCTCAGCCTGGCTACACTTGTTGGCCCCGAGGCAGATTGAAGAACTTATCAAGTCATCATGGAGATGGAGGAATCTTCACTATCCCAGTGTGTATACACACACACACACACACACACACACACACACACACACACACACACACACACACACACACACACACACACACACACACACACACACACACACACACACACACACACACACACACACACACACACACACACACACACACACACGCACACACACACACACCTACAGACCTAATACTTGTCTCACCAGTGATTTATCATCTCACCTGTGGAGGAACTTGGACAGTTTGACCTGTCTCCTCTCCGGGGCCTTTAATACGGATCAGAGGAAAACCAGAAACAAACATCAAAGAAGATGTGATTTACAACCGTAACTCAACGTCAACAAACATTGATTTTCATCACTGTAGTCATAGGCGTTGTCAGGGGTTAGCGGTTTCCCGGCGTCACACTCGTCCGGATTGGCTCTGTCTTTCTCCTCTCTACATATTCTAATTCCATTTCTCATGAGGAATCCACAAGCGCACACAGCAGAATGTTTTTTTTGTTAGCCCGGGCTTCGGCGTCGTCTATGTACTTGAGAGAGAGAGAGATTGCTACACGGGAAAAAAAATGAGTTCACAACTCACTGGCAGCCATGGGTGCATTGAGCTAGTATCAATCACTGCCAACATACAAACGCCCACGGGGAAGTATGCCTGATATCTAGCCGTAGTCCTGTTGCTGTGTTGCTCCAGCTCTCAGGAGGAGCAGCAATGTCCCATGGGACGCATTCTCTCACAACACACACACACACAGACACACAGACACACACACACACACAGACACACACACGCACACACCCACAGACATGTTATTCTGCTGAGAATGAGCGCTTACCAAAAAACCACCTGATAGAAGAAGAAAAAATGGTTTGACAGAACGTAGAGAATTCTCTGAGCTCATGTTGTGTTACTGGTTTTGAAATGATTCAATCTGAGGATTTTTTTTTTCTTCTTTCGTTCTCCTAACTTCTGTTGTTGTCTGAATCAAGACAGGGTAGGATGTACAAGCTTCGTGGAGTATTCTGCGTTTGTTGCCATTATGTTGCCGTCGCTATAACGTGGCATTCAACCAAGAGGCAATCTGTTGTCATGCTGGATCGGCTGCCAGTATTTGAATAAATCATTGTTTTCAGCTAGAGGTGATTCTGTTTGATATTGTGACCTATATAACAAGATGAGCCAGAGAGAGAGAGCGAGAGAGAGAGAGAGCGAGAGCCTTGCTGTTGCTGTCTGTCTGTCTCTGTACTGAGGACCTCTCTCCTATCAGTCAGCTGTATCTAATTAAATAAAGCAGTGATACTTCCTGTCTGTCTCTGTACCGAGGACCTCTCTCCTATCAGTCAGCTGTATCTAATTAAATAAAGCAGTGATACTTCCTGTCTGTCTCTGTACCGAGGACCTCTCTCCTATCAGTCAGCTGTATCTAATTAAATAAAGCAGTGATACTTCCTGTCTGTCTCTGTACCGAGGACCTCTCTCCTATCAGTCAGCTGTATCTAATTAAATAAAGCAGTGATACTTCCTGTCTGTCTCTGTACCGAGGACCTCTCTCTTATCAGTCAGCTGTATCGAATTAAATAAAGCAGTGCTACTTCCTGTCTGTCTCTGTACCGAGGACCTCTCTCCTATCAGTCAGCTGTATCTAATTCAATAAAGCAGTGCTAATTCCTGTCTGTCTCTGTACCGAGGACCTCTCTCTTATCAGTCAGCTGTATCTAATTAAATAAAGCAGTGCTACTTCCTGTCTGTCTCTGTACCGAGGACCTCTCTCCTATCAGTCAGCTGTATCTAATTAAATAAAGCAGAGACATTAGTTGTGTTAACTACTGGTTGGCTTGTCCTGAGCCCTCACTGACATCCCATTAAGTTTCCTGATTGGAGGACAGTAGTGGAGAGTTGGGCTGTGAGTTACTGTGAAGTTCACTTTGACATGAAGACCTTTTCCTTTCTGTTGATGCTTTATTTGCTCTTGTTGGAGGCTGGCTGTTGGCACAGCAGTAGCTTCCTCCTAGACCTGTATAACAATTAGCCATGGGGAGTAGCGGAGGGATGGAGTGAGGATAGAGGGAGGGAGGGGGATGGGGAGGGAGTGAGGGAGGGAGGGGGAAGGAGGGGGAAGGGAGGGGAGGAGGGAGGGGGAGTGTGGAGGGAGGGTGGAGTAGCGGAGGGATGGAGTGAGGATAGAGGGAGGGAGGAGGATGGGGAGGGAGGGAGGGAGGGGGGGGTGGAGGGAGGGAAGGGAGGGGAGGAGGGAGGGGGAGTGTGGAGGGAGGGCGAAGGGAGGGGAGGGAGGGGAGGGAACTTTATTGCAAATAAATTAGGATGATTTTCTTTTCACACTCCCTCTCTTCTAAACAGTTAGCATTAACAGTTAGCGGTGGCAGACAGGCCCTCCTCTCTTCTAAACAGTTAGCATTCACAGTTAGCAGTGGCAGGCCTCCTCTCCTCTAAACAGTTAGCATTCACAGTTAGCAGTGGCAGGCCCTCCTCTCCTCTAAACAGTTAGCATTAACAGTTAGCGGTGGCAGACAGGCCCTCCTCTCTTCTAAACAGTTAGCATTCACAGTTAGCGGTGGCAGGCAGGCCCTCCTCTCCTCTAAACAGTTAGCATTAACAGTTAGCGGTGGTAGACAGGCCCTCCTCTCCTCTAAACAGTTAGCATTAACAGTTAGCAGTGGCAGGCCCTCCTCTCCTCTAAACAGTTAGTATTAACAGTTAGCAGTGGCAGGCCCTCCTCTCCTCTAAACAGTTAGCATTAACAGTTAGCGGTGGTAGACAGGCCCTCCTCTCCTCTAAACAGTTAGCATTAACAGTTAGCAGTGGCAGGCCCTCCTCTCCTCTAAACAGTTAGTATTAACAGTTAGCGGTGGTAGACAGGCCCTCCTCTCCTCTAAACAGTTAGCATTAACAGTTAGCAGTGGCAGGCCCTCCTCTCCTCTAAACAGTTAGCATTAACAGTTAGCGGTGGTAGACAGGCCCTCCTCTCCTCTAAACAGTTAGCATTAACAGTTAGCAGTGGCAGGCCCTCCTCTCCTCTAAACAGTTAGTATTAACAGTTAGCAGTGGCAGGCCCTCCTCTCCTCTAAACAGTTAGCATTAACAGTTAGCGGTGGTAGACAGGCCCTCCTCTCCTCTAAACAGTTAGCATTAACAGTTAGCAGTGGCAGGCCCTCCTCTCCTCTAAACAGTTAGCATTAACAGTTAGTAGTGGCAGGCCCTCCTCTCCTCTAAACAGTTAGCATTAACAGTGAGAGGTGGCAGGCCCTCCTCTCCTCTAAACAGTTAGCATTAACAGTTAGCAGTGGCAGGCCCTCCTCTGAACAGTTAGCATTAACAGTTAGCAGTGGCAGGCCCTCCTCTCCTCTAAACAGTTAGCATTAATAGTTTGAGGTGGCAGGCAGACCCTCCTCTCTCCTCTAAACAGTTAGCATTAACAGTTAGCGGTGGTAGACAGGCCCTCCTCTCCTCTAAACAGTTAGCATTAACAGTTAGCAGTGGCAGGCCCTCCTCTCCTCTGAAGAGTTAGCATTAACAGTTAGCAGTGGCAGGCCCTCCTCTCCTCTAAACAGTTAGCATTAACAGTTAGCGGTGGTAGACAGGCCCTCCTCTCCTCTAAACAGTTAGCATTAACAGTTAGCGGTGGCAGGCAGATCCTCCTCTCCTCTAAACAGTTAGTATTAACAGTTAGCAGTGGCAGGCCCTCCTCTCCTCTAAACAGTTAGCATTAACAGTTAGCAGTGGCAGGCCCTCCTCTCCTCTAAACAGTTAGCATTAATAGTTCGAGGTGGCAGGCAGACCCTCCTCTCCTCTAAACAGTTAGCATTAACAGTTAGCGTTGGCAGACAGGCCCTCCTCTCCTCTAAACAGTTAGCATTAACAGTTAGCGGTGGCAGGCAGACCCTCCTCTCCTCTAAACAGTTAGCATTAACAGTTAGCAGTGGCAGGCCCTCCTCTCCTCTAAACAGTTAGCATTAATAGTTTGAGGTGGCAGGCAGACCCTCCTCTCCTCTAAACAGTTAGCATTAACAGTTAGTGTTGGCAGACAGGCCCTCCTCTCCTCTAAACAGTTAGCATTAACAGTTAGCGGTGGCAGGCAGACCCTCCTCTCCTCTAAACTGTTAGCATTAACAGTTAGCAGTGACAGGCCCTCCTCTCCTCTAAACAGTTAGCATTAACAGTTAGCAGTGGCAGGCCCTCCTCTCTAAACAGTTAGCATTAATAGTTCGAGGTGGCAGGCAGACCCTCCTCTCCTCTAAACAGTTAGCATTTGCAGTTAGCAGTGGCAGACAGCCCCTCCTCTCTTAAATCTTTATTTAACTAGACAAGTCAGTTAATTAAGAACAAAATCTTATTTACAATGACGGCCTACCAAAAGGCAAAAGGCCTCCTGCGGGGACGGGGGCTGGGATAAAAATAAAAATCTATATATACACTACCTTTCAACAGTTTCAGGCCACTTAGAAATGTCCTTGTTTTTGAAAGAAAAGCACCGTTTTTGTCCATTACATTAACATCACATTGATCAGAAATACAGTGGACATTGTTATTGTTGTAAATGACTATTGTAGCTGGAAACGGCAGATTTTTAATAGAATATCTACATAGCAACCATCACTCCTGTGTCCCAATGGTATGTTGTGTTAGCTAATCCAAGTTTATCATTTAAAAAGGCTAATTGATCATTAGAAAATCATTTTGCAATTTGCATTTTGCAATTTATGTTAGAACAGCTGAAAACTGTTGTACTCATTAAAGAAGCAATAAAACTGGCTTCTTTACACTAGTTGAGTATCTGGAGCATCAGCATGTGTGGGTTCGATTACAGGCTCAAAATGGCCAGAAACAAAGACCTTACTCCTGAAACTTGTCAGTCTATTCTTGTTCTAAGAAATGAAGGCTATTCCATGCGAGAAATTGCCAAGAAACTGAAAATCTCGTGCAACTCTGTGTACTACTCCCTTCACAAAACAGCGCAAACTGGCTCTAACCAGAATAGAAATAGGAGTGAAAGAGGAGTGATAGGCCCCAGTGCACAACTGTTCAAGAGGACATGTACATTAGAGTGTCTAGTTTGAGAAACAGACGATTCAGAATTCCTCAACTGGCAGCTTCATTTAATAGTACCCGCAAAACACCAGTCTCAACATCAACAGTGAAGAGGCGACTCTGGGATGCTGGTGTAACGACTTTCTTGTGGTGAAGGAGAAGTGTACCAAAATGCAGTGTGATGATGATTCATGATATTTTAATGATGGAAAAAACTATACATGAAGAAACTACAAAATAATGAAATATATATATATTATGGCTGCCTAAATATGGTTCCCAATCAGAGACAACGATAAACACCTGCCTCTGATTGAGAACCACTCCAGACAGCCATAAACTTTGCTAGATACCCCCACTAAGCCACACACCCAATACCTAATAAAACCCCAAGACAAAACACACCACAATAAACCCATGTCACACCCCGGCCTGACCAAATAAATAAAGACAAACACAATATACTTCGACCAGGGCGTGACAGTTGGCCTTCTCGGCAGAGTTGCAAAGAAAAAGTCATATCTCAGACTGGCCAATAACAATACAAGATTAAGATTAAGATGGGCAAAATAACACAGACACTGGACAGAGAAACTGCCTAGAAGGTCAGCATCCCGGAGTCGCCTCTTCACTGTTGACGTTGAGACTATGTGTTTTGTGGTTGATATAAATTGTGAAGAGCAGGCAGTGGCTGAGACAGCATATTTTCTGACTTTATACACTGCACTCTTTCAGAGAGGTAGTTAGAAAATCAGGCCAAAGACCCCTCCGGGACACCAATCCTCCTTAGCCGGCCCACAACAATGGAATGGTCTACCGTATCAAAAGCTTTGGCCAAGTCAATAAAAATAGCAGCACAACATTGCTTAGAATCAAGGGCGCTGGTGACATCATTGAGGACTTTTTAAGGTTGCAGTGACACATCCATAACCTGAGCGGAAACCAGAGAGAATACTATAGACATCAAGAAAGCCAGTCAGTTGTTTATTGACACGTTCCTCCAACACGTTTGATAAACAGGGCAAAATAGAAATAGGCCTTTAACAGTTAGGATCAGCTTGATCTCCCTCTTTTAAAAAAGGACAAACCCTGGCTCCCTTCTAAGCAATGGGAACCTCCCCAGAAAGGAGAGACGGGTTAAAAAGATCGGAGATATGCTTGGCAACTTTAGAAAAGAAAGTGTCTAAACCTTCTGACCTAGATGTTATTTGGGGGTGAAGTTTCAGGAGCTCCTTTAGCACCTCAGACTCAGTGGCTGCAGGGAGAAGGGAAAAAGAGGGAGACGATTCGGGGATAGTCGTATTAGAAGGGGTGGGAGATGAGGAAATGTTGCACAGGCAAGGAGGCATGTGTCACTCCCTGACCTTAGAAATCCTTTTTATGTCTCTATTTTTGTTTGGTCAGGGAGTGAGTTGGGGTGGGCATTCTATGTTTTGTGTTCTATGTTTTCTATTTCTTTGTGTTTGGCCGGGTATGGTTCTCAATCAGGGACAGCTGTCTATCGTTGTCTCTGATTGGGAACCATACTTAGGTACCCTTCTTTCCCACCTGTTTGTGGGAAGTTGACTTTGTTTAGGGCAGATAGCCTTTAGCTTCACGTTAGTTTTTTGTGTTTATTGTTTTGTTCGGCGTCATTTTGATTAATAAAGAAAATGTGCGCTCACCACGCTACACCTTGGTCCTCCTCTTTCAACAGCCGTGACAGCATGGCTGAGTCAAATAGGAATCCTGACTTAATGAAGTGGTGATTAAAGAGCTCAGCCATGTGCTTCTTGCCAGTAACAAACACATCATCAACATTAAGGGACATGTGCAACGTTCGCTAGCAAAGTGGATATTCCTTGCCATGTCTGACTCAAACATCCCAAACTGGTTCGTTGTTGTGATCTGTCAACATTACAACGTACCAACTGCTGAGCAACATCAGAGGAAGACATAGGTGTCGACAGAAAAAAATAGAACTTTCAAACAAAGTTGATGTCAGAATCGGAGGAGGAGAAATCTCTAAACTGTTAGCAGGCAGCGAGAGAGAGAGAGAGAGAGAGAGAGAGAGAGAGAGAGAGAGAGAGAGAGAGAGAGAGAGAGAGAGAGAGAGAGAGAGAGAGAGAGAGAGAGAGAGAGAGCAAGCGAGAGAGAGAGAGAGCAAGCGAGAGAGAGAAAGAGAGAGAGAGAAAGAGCGGCGAGAGAGAGAAAGAGAAAGAAAGAGAGCGAGAGAGAGAGAGAGAGAGAGAGAGAGAGAGAGAGAGAGAGAGAGAGAGAGAGAGAGAGAGAGAGAGAGAGAGAGAGAGAGAGAGAGAAGAGAGAGAGCGAGAGAGAGAGAGAGAGCGAGAGAGAGAGAGAGAGAGAGGGAGAGAGAGAGAGAGAGATAGATAGAGAAAGAGAGAGAGAGAGAGAGAGAGAGAGAGAGAGAGAGAGAGAGAGAGAGAGATGGGGTGGGTGCACAGGAGATAGGGGCACCATGGAAAGGGCCAGGCATCCCTCCCTACCGCCATAAACCACCCTACCTCCCTACCTACCTCCCTACTTGATATGACAATGAAGCGTGCTTTGCTTCTCTTGTGAGCCCCCGGAGGGTATATGACTACCAACACCTCTGTGAATGAGAATTATCCCAAAACAAGTCCAAACACCTCTTCGCTATAGCAATAAGACAATTAAGTATAAGTTATGTTGACTGGTTAAAGGCTGGATTGAACCGCCCCGACCCCAGTTACAAAACGTGGGAAAAAAGAAACAACACATGAATTGAAATTTGAAACAATGGTTGTTGTTGTTGTCGTCTGCACCTTGTTGTTTACTAGTTGTTGTTTACGTCATAAATACTCCCAACCCATGGCAGTTAGTGAAACATTGTTCCATTTATACATGACTGGAAGTTTCATGATGTTTCATCACCCAACGAATTCCTTCATCACAATGGGAAAAAAAACTACTGCTGACTATCATCGAAGAAAAGCTCTCTGGTAGTGTGTGTGTGTGTGTGTGTGTCTGTGTTTCTGTTCTCCTCTCTGTGGCTACTGCATCTTTCACAGTATTTATCAGAACTGGGTTCAAATTTTACATTTATTTAACCAGGCAAGTCAGTTAAGAACAGTTAACCCACTGTTCCTAGGCCGTCATTGAAAATAAGAATTTGTTCTTAACTGACTTGCCTAGTAAAATAAAGGTTATTTAAAAACAAAAAAAATAATAAATACATTTTGTCAAAGTAGCCACCATTTACCTTGATGACAGCTTTGCACACTCTTGGCATTCTCTCAACCAGCTTCATGAGAAATGCTTTTCCACATATACTGAGCACTTGTTGGCTGCTTTTCCTTCACTCTGTGGTCCAACTCATCCCAAACCACCTCAATTGGGTTGAGGTTGGGTGATTGTGGAGGCCAGGTCATCTGATGCAGCACTTCATCACTCTCCTTTTTTGGTAAAATAGCCTTCACACAGCCTGGTGGTGTGTTGGGTCATTGTCCTGTTGAAAAACAAATACTACATTCCCACTTTTCGCAAACCAGATGGGAAGGCATATCACTGCAGAATGCTGTGGTAGCCATGCTGGGAAAAAAAGTGCCTTTAATTCTAAATAAATCACAGACAGTGTCACCATCACACCTCCTCCTCCATGCTTCACGGTGGGAACCACACATGCGGAGATCATCCGTTCACCTACTCTGCGTCTCACAAAGACACGGCTGTTGGAACCAAAAATCTAAAATTTGGACTCATCAGACCAAAGAACAGATTTCCACCAGTCTAATGTCCGTTGCTCGTGTTTCTTGGCCCAAGCAAGTCTCTTCTTCTTATTGATGTCCTTTAGTAGTGGTTTCTTACCAGCATATTGACCATATTCACGTAGTCTCCTCTGAACAGTTAATGAACTTATCCTCTGCAGCAGAGGTAACTCTGGGTTTTCCTTTCCTGTGGCGGTCCTCATGAGGGCCAGTTTCTTCATAGCGCTTGATGGTTTTTGCGACGGCACTTGAAGAAATGTTAAAGTTCTTGACATTTTCCGGATTGACTGACCTTCATGTTTTAACGTAATGGAATGTCATTTTGCTTTGCTTATTTGAGCTGTTCTTGCCATAATATGGACTTGGTCTTTTACCAAATATGGGTATCTTCTGTATACCACCCCTACCTTGTCACAACACAACCGATTGGTTCAAACACATTAAGAAGGAAAGAAATTCCACACATTTACTTGTGCAAAGCTGTCATCAAGGAAAAGGGTTGCTACTTTGAAGAATCTCAAGTAAAACATGTTTTTTGATTTGTTTAACACTTTTTGGTGACTACATGTTTCCATGTGTGTTATTTCATAGTTATTTCACAATGTAGAAAATAGTAAAAATAAAAATAAAAATCCTGGAAGGAGTAGGTGTGTCCAAACTTTTGACTGGTACTGTGTATCAGCCAATCACGTCTACACTGACACACACTCTCACTAACACTCACACACTTAGAGACTTATGCACGCACACTCATTACCACACACACCACTTACTATCTACAATTGTAATTATAATTATTACTATGATTATTACTATTATTACCATTATTAATATTTTTAGTATTATTATTATTAATGTTACTATTATTACTATTAATGTTACTATTATTAATATTAATGTTACTATTATTACTATTAATGTTACTATTATCACTATTAATGTTACTATTATTACTATTATCACTATTAATGTTACTATTATTAATATTATTACTATTAATGTTACTATTATTACTATTAATGTTACTATTATTAATATTAATGTTACTATTATTAATATTATTACTATTAATGTTACTATTATTACTATTAATGTTACTATTATTACTATTAATGTTACTATTATCACTATTAATGTCACTATTATTACTATTAATGTTACTATTATTAATATTATTAATATTAATGTTACTATTATTACTATTAATGTTACTATTATTAATATTATTACTATTAATGTTACTATTATTAATATTAATGTTACTATTATTAATATTATTACTATTAATGTTACTATTATTACTATTATCACTATTAATGTCACTATTATCACTATTAATGTTACTATTATTAATATTATTAATATTAATGTTACTATTATTACTATTAATGTTACTATTATTAATATTATTACTATTAATGTTACTATTATTAATATTAATGTTACTATTATTAATATTATTACTATTAATGTTACTATTATTACTATTAATGTTACTATTATTAATATTAATGTTACTATTATTAATATTATTACTATTAATGTTACTATTATTAATATTATTACTATTAATGTTACTATTATTAATATTAATGTTACTATTATTAATATTAATGTTACTATTATTAATATTAATGTTGCTATTATTAATATTATTACTATTAATGTTACTATTATTAATATTAATGTTACTATTATTAATATTAATGTTACTATTATTAATATTAATGTTACTATTATTAATATTATTACTATTAACGTTACTATTATTAATATTAATGTTACTATTATCACTATTAATGTTACTATTATTATTATTAATGTTACTATTATCACTATTAATGTTACTATTATTATTATTAATGTTACTATTATCTCTATTAATGTTACTATGATCACTATTAATGTTACTATTATTATTATTAATGTTACTATTATCACTATTAATGTTACTATTATTATTATTAATGTTACTATTATCTCTATTAATGTTACTATGATCACTATTAATGTTACTATTATTATTATTAATGTTACTATTATCACTATTAATGTTACTATTATTATTATTAATGTTACTATTATCACTGTTAATGTCACTATTATTAAGATTAATGCTACTATTATTAATATTAATGTTACTATTATTACTATTAATGTTACTATTATCACTATTAATGTTACTATTATTACTATTATCCCTATTAATGTCACTATTATCACTATTAATGTTACTATTATCACTATTAATGTCACTATTATCACTATTAATGTTCCTATTATTACTATTAATGTTACTATTATTACTATTAATGTTACTATTATCACTATTAATGTCACTATTATCACTATTAATGTTACTATTA